>NC_135795.1:12732500-12912500 GCF_051106095.1 Pogona vitticeps
ATCCACAGTGACCTGAGAGGACATTGGCAGCTTTTTGAGCCAAGAAGCCAAGTTCTTCAAAGCTCCACTTCACCTCTTCCTGATGGTCATTCACCCACCAGAAGGCTGGGTTTGGAGGCCTCTTTCCATCCTAGCAGACAACATATGAAGTTTAATGAGGTAGAAGGTCTATAAAGCACCCACACAATCCACAGTGCTTTATCTGTGTTGCAGAAGTTTGAATTTTTGGTAAAAATTTCTTTGTGCTACTCAGTAGAAGTACAGAGATTCACAGAGCAGAATAGCTACAAGTTTCCCAGATAGTCCACCCCTTTCTCATTAAATGGCACTTGCAATCTCAATAGACATTAGTAGGAGAAAGAATAAAAACAGTTCATTACTAACAGTCGTGAATCGATCAACAACAAACAAACAAAATGACTTCCAACAGAATAAAGAGAGGGAAAAGGAGAATAAATAGCAGAGAGGTAAGATTGTCTTTGAATTCACATGTGGGAGGAATGTTTGGTTAGTGATGGATAGAATGACAGTCATGCCAGCGCAGAAAGGTCCCTTCCAGCCAAACAAACTATAGGCAGCATGCAAGATGGTAAAATCCCCAATAATTTGTATGTAAGCAAGATAGGATTTTGCAATTAATGGTGATAGGGAATGAATAAAAAAAGGTAAAGGTAAAGGTTCCCCTTGACAATTTTTGTCCAGTCGTGTTCGACTCTAAGGGGCGGTGCTCATCCCCGTTTCCAAGCCATAGAGCCAGTGTTTTGTCCGAAGACAATCTTCCATGGTCACATGGCCAGTGCGACTTAGACATGGAACGCTGTTACCTTCCCACCGAGGTGGTCCCTATTTATCTACTTGCATTAGCATGCTTTCGAACCGCTAGGTTGGCGGGAGCTGGGACAAGCGACGGGCGCTCACTCCGTCGCGTGGATTCGATCTTACGACTGCTGGTCTTCTAACCCTGCAGCACAGGATTCTGCGGTTTAGCCCACAAGGAATGAATAGCAATCAGAAAAAGCAGTCAGGAGATATGGATCTAATACCTTTAACTAGGCATAGTTCTACTTTTGCTTTGCCCCTCAAAATGTTGCCGATTTGTCTAAATCCCAATCTGAAAGAGGACTGAAATTCTTACTCAGTCCTAGTGATGGGCATCTGGAAGTTTTGCTTGCTCCTCCCTTTGTAGATTTGGGTAAATACTAATCAGAAATTAATAGCAGCAACAATTTCACCCACCCCTGCCTGTAATAAGTTACATTTATCACTCTGGAAGGCCTACCCAAATTAAATTTCAAATGGAACAGAATTTATAGGCGAGACAAATTTTATTGTTGCAAAATTTCCTAGTTACTTTACAAATGCATTTTATAACCATTTTGATGCAAACGTTTGATGTTTTTACATGAGGGGGACCCACGCAATATGAGGCAGGTGGTTTTAATGTTGAGGCTGGTCTGTGTATGCTGTTTTTCTATTCAATCCTCTTGTTTAAAGAAAAGTAACAAAAATGAATAATACATCATGCGACTATTACAAAGTGACAATGACCAAGATCATTATTTTTAAAATATCATATTGAGTCATGAGACTGAATTATCTCTAGAAAGTAAATGTCCAAGAACATTTGTATAGAGTTCCTTTGAGACAAGCCTTCCCTATGCTTGCATCAATGGCTACTCTTTCTTCACAAAAAAAGAAACAAACAAACAAAAACGCAAAAAACCTCCCCAAAATATATACAGTGGACCCTCTACTTATGGAATTAATCCATATTGGAACGGTGGCTGCAGGTCGAAAGGTCTGTAGGTCAAGGCTCCATTGACCTACAATGCATTGAAAACCGATTAATTCGTATCCGGCCGTTTTTGTTCCATTTTGGTTTTTTTCTGGTCTGTAGATCGATTCTCCAGCTGCAAGTCAAACCTAAATTTTGTAGCCAGAGAAGTCTGTAACTCGAAAAGTCTGTAAGTGGAGGCATCTGTAAGTCGAGGGTCCGCTGTACGTAAGATGCTCCTGAATTCTTCTGAATGCAATAGTCACATGACCAAGGAAAGCCAATCCTAGGCTTCATGCAATATTTTAGTTTTGTAGGATCACTGCTGCATAAAACCACCCTGAGCATTAAGGAGAAACCCAAAGAGGACGTACATTGTTGGTTATGTTGCAGCTTGCATAGGATGCTGTTAAGATGTTGGGAAGGAACTGCCGCGAATGTCAATCAACTCAATAACAGCCAATTGTTCCCGCTCTACCTCAACTTTCTTTTTCCCACCTTTTATTTTAGTCAGAGTTTTGTCAGGGTTAGCAACAGAGTCTGCCAGAAGTGAACAGTTTGGTCAGCTATGTAACCAGGCAGTCTGTCAGTCAAGAAGCTCATTAAATTATTAAATTCAGTGAAGTAACCAGTGAATAATTTCACACACAATAAGATGGTTGTTTCTATATAAGAACGGTAAGGAAATAGAACATTTTATTTTTTTTTCATTTATTTTGTTTATTTATTTATTTATTTGATTTTTACCCCGCCCCTCTAGACCATGTCTACTCGGGGCGGCTTACAAAATAAAACAGAACAGTATAAAAATATATAAAATCATAAAATTACAATTACATGACCAGAGACTCTGAGTAAATTATGGAAACAGCAGTGCCAGTTGAGGGAAACTAACAAGTAAGGGGTGGTCTATTGAGGGAAACTTGAAGCCAATCGGCTTTGTCGGTTTCTGCTTGAACCATTTTAGTAGTTGTGTAATTAGGAAGGGGAAGTTTGCTTTTCATTTTGAAAGCCACACTCCGTTTCCTCATACGCTCTGCCCCAACAAATGTGGCCATCCGTGTCCAATATACCTAACAGCTGCAATAGCTTTGGCCAGAGGAACAGGACACCTACCTTTTCCACGAGAGTCCACTCATCCAGGACATCGCTTGCAAAATTGAAGTAGTCGGGGACTTCCTGTTCGCCCTTGTTTATAGCTTCGTAGTGAGAGGTGGTGACAAGAGAGGCCAGCTGTCTCTTGGGATGACGAAGGGGTGGGCAAGGGGGCCACAGAATTTGGAAGCCCTTGAACAAGCTCCTTTTCATGACAACAGCTCGTACAGCTGTTCCAGAGTGACAGTGTGGTTCGTTTCTCTGCAACAATTTCGAAATCGCCATCAACATCGTCGTCTAAAGAAACAGTTCTTCATGTCACAGTTAGCGTCAACAGCTTATATCTGCAGGCATAACCAAGTTGCAAAGATCACTCTTTCAGCATCAATCTTAGAGCTTACTCACATCTTTTCCTCCATATTATAAATGCCAGCCACCTCCAGTCTTACAAAATAAAAACATAATACTATTCGGGGACAAGCAAGTTATCACAGATAGGACAGTTGATTTTGATAAGCTGGATATTATACTTCTGGATAAGCAACAGAGAAAAGCATTGGGGTTCCATCTACAAATAATTGTGCGATGTCAAGTCAGATCTGACTTATTGGAGACCCCTTTCAGGGTTTTCTAGGTAAAAAGCATGCAGAAGTGGTTTATCGTTTCCTTCTTCTGGAAGCATCTCAAAACTGCACAGCTTGCCCAAGGCCGTACAGGCTGGCAGTTCTGGGAGAAAATACTCTCAGCCTCTGATTCTGTAGCTAGCTATCTTACTTACTGAGCTACCTAGCCAACTCCATCTACAAGCAACCTCAAAAGTACAGAAAATACAAAAATTGCAAAGTACCAAATACTGAGGCAAGAAATTAAAAGAATATAGAAGCAAGATTGAGTCGCCCTCGTCCCCATTCTAATTTCAACAACTAGAAACATTCCGAAATGTTTAGTTGCTAATTTAAAACAATTACCAGTAGCTGCTAATATGCTCTGTGCAATCCAAAAATCAGTGATTTTGCAAATGCCATTTCACCTTCAAATTTTTAGAACTTGATTCCTATTTTTTTAGATTTGACCCTTTGGTTTGCTTCCAAGTACATACCAGCAATGCTGAGAAATAAGAAGTGCTGTATAGTAACTTCTACTACAAGCAGAACTGTGAAATACTGTATTGGTAAATATCAGCTCTTTTGGGAGCAGGGCTGGCAAAAAGACATTTTAAGAGCTGAGGCAAAGATGGTCCCTTCTCCATGTATAGAAATGAAGAGATTAGCATTCTGGGAATTGCAGTGTAATAAGGAAGAGTTTGACCCTTGCTTAGGGGTAAAAGGAGGGCAGCTCATAGAGGCAAGCCTCACCCCAAAATTTGAGGGGGTTGTCTCCCACCCTGGTTGAACCCGAATGAAGGTGCGCAAACAGCATCCTATCAGATTTCATTTACCTTACAATTTGGCACCCGTTCACCCTGAACGAATGGACAGGTGACCTGGTGCTGTTTGGTCTCAGATTTTTGCAGCTACAGTATTTCTATGTTTGAGAATTGGAGTGGGGGGGGACCCTGAAAATGAGGAAACAGACATAGGGGAGGTGTTCGTCAGTGCCATCAACTTCAGCAGTGTGGTGGGCTTTCAGTGTGTAGGCAAAGCTCCTGGCAGGTTTCTTCCTGCCTGCCTGCCTGCCCAGAAGGTGTGTACCTAATCCTTCCCCAACTCCTTTTCCTCCATGAGTCCCTAGTACGTCAGGCAGGGTTCCTATGGACTCTGGATCACTTAAAAGGAGATCAGAGGAAGTCCCTGGCTTGGGATCTGAATACAGTGGTGCCTCGCTTAACGGGCACCCTGTTTAATGATGAAACTGCTTAGCAACGAAGATTTTGCGATCGCTTTTGTGATCGCATTGCGATGTTCCCTATGTTTCGCTTACCGATCATCGCAAAGCAATGATTTTCTAACAGCTGATTGGCAGTTCCAAAATGGCCACCCACTGTGTTTTCACGCCAATTCCTCGGTTACTGGGCAGCGAAAATGGCAGCCGTATGGAGGATTTTCACTTTAAGGTGAGTTTTAAGCCCATAGGAACGCATTGAAGGGGTTTCGATGCATTCCTATGGGCTTTTTAAAATTGCATAGTGACGAAATCGCTTTGCAGCGATTTTTGCTGCACGGATTATCGTCGCTATGCGGGGAACCACTGTACTGTTGCCCACCTGTTACTCAGTTCTGGATCCCTCCAAGATAAGCTTCCAGAAAGAGCATTGCCTTTAACCGCACCCCACCCCCAGCTTCACTCCTGCCCCATCTTCTCCTTAGAGCTGATGCTACCAATGCTTCTGCTACTGACCCTCCTAACTATTTGCTCCCCTGCCTAGGAACTGGGGCTTTGTTCCTGACCCCTGCAAAGATATGTGCCCGGGCCAGTCAAGATGGAAGGTCCCTCTCTTAGGCAGAACCTTTGTGCAATGTGTGTCCAGGAGACAATGCTGAGTGAAGGATGGTTGCAAGATGCAGCAGTTTGGTCTCAAGTGCTTCTTCCACTAGGCCTTTGTGGAGGACGAGGTGAACAAAAGAAAAAAGAAAGGAGGGAGGGAGGGAGGGGAAGATCTAAGGCTTGGCCTGCTCTCCTAGCCCTCCAACGGGGCTGGGCTAATGCTTGGAGAGGATGTGGGGCACAGAACCCTTTAGGATCCATGGCATGGGGCGACCATCTCAAACCATGGAGCTGGATAACAGCAGACAGGTAGATTCAGGCAATCATCTCTCCTCTGGCACTGTTGCAGGGAGTGCCCCCAACAGTACAATAATGAGAGGAACAGGAGTAAAAAAAAAAGAAAGAAAACTGGGAAGAAAGTCTTCGAGTCATAGAATCATAGAGTTGGAGGGGTCCTATAAGGCCGCCGACTCCAACCCCCTGCTCAACGCAGGGATCCAAGTCAAAGCAGATCTGACTGATGGTTGTCCAATTTTCTTTTAAATGCCTCCAGCGTTAGAGCGCTCACCACCCCTGGAGGTAATGGGTTCCATTGTCGTGCTGCTCTAACAGTTAAGAAGTTTTTCCTGCTATTCAGACTAAATCTGGACCTCAACAGATGGGAAACATCTGAGCGTTCAGCCTGGAGGCAGGCGGTGCACCACGGCCTCTCCCAATTTGAAGAGACCCTCGCCCAGCAGGCTGAGGCAAAGAGGCAGTCACGAAAGCAGCAAAATCAGGGAGCTGGACAGGGGACAGATTGGATTTGTCTCCAGTGTGGAAGGGATTGTCACTCTCGAATTGACCTTCTCAGCCACACTAGACGCTGTTCCAAGTCCTCCATGCAGAGCACGACACCATAGTCTCTCGAGACTGAAGGATGCCTATGATGATGGCTTCCTGTAGCTTGAGCCCATTGTTGCATGTCCTGCACTCTGGAAGGACAGATCCTGCCCTTTATAACTACCTTTCAGGTATTTGAAAAGTGCTCTCATAGCTCCCCTTAGTCTCCCCCCCCCAAGGCAAAACATGTCCAGTTCTTTCAGTCTTTCCTCCTAGGGCTTGGTGTTCCCATTCAGTAGCCTGGCTACTCTCCACCCACTGCCTGCTAGCCAAATTCAGAGCCTGGCTTGTTTGCCGGCCCGCCAGCTGAGAACATGGAATGGCCGCAGAGGAGTTTTTTAAATAAATGGGTGAGGCTTGCCTACATCATGGGGAGGGAAAGCAACAAGTCAGGTAAATTTAGGCAGAACAACAGAGGTCTAAGAAAGTTATGAGAAGAACAGTAGTGCAAGTTTAAGTGTGTGTCTGAGAGAGAGAGAGATAGGGAGAGAGAAATGTCCCTCTAGTGTTCCCAAACAGTGGTCTTGCTTGCCCTTAATGCATCCCCTCAATGCTTAGCCAACTCAGAATGCTGGACTCAATTTGCCATCTGCCGTCACTGGAACACAAAGAGGCACCCACAGCAAAGGAGGAAAAGGTTGTGCAAACGAAGGCTGGCAGAAAGCTAAAAATAGACGAATAAATACAAATCAATACAACGGCAGGGGACAGAGAAGAGTCCCTAACGTTACTGCGAAGTGCTCTCTTAAAATCCACACAAGAGATTCAAAAATCCATTCCACACTCACACAGAGAAAGGGTGCAATCAGATGGAGATATAGTTTTGGGCTGTTGTGGTATGGGCCAGTTCAAGCCATTTTCTGGCAATCAGATGAGGTACAGGAGATGATGAACCAGCAGGCCCTGAATCTGCTCCTTGCCCAAACCAAGCCTTTTGGACCACCAGGAGGGCTACTCAGTTTTTGGAGCTGGGCTAGAGTGCTTCCTCTATGCCTGGAAGGGTTTGCTTTGAGAGAGATTGCTCCTGGCAAATCCTTCCCATCCCTTTCACGGCTGGGATCCGATGGCTGTTGTAGGTTTTTTCAGACCGTTTTGCTGTGTTCTGGAGGTTTTTCTTCCTAACGTTTCGCCAGTCTCTGTGGCCGGCATCTTCAGAGTTCCGACTCCGGTCCTCTGAAGATGCCCGCCACAGAGACTGGCGAAACGTTAGGAAGAAAAACCTCCCGAACATGGCCAAACGGCCTGAAAAACCTACAACAACCTTTCCAGTCCATTCAGAACACACTCCTGTATTGCCATCTGATCACATCCAGAGACTCATGTGTGAAGTGTAAAATTCTGGTGTAGCTGTCAAAAAATAATTTTAAAAAGGGAGCACTTGGTCTTAGAATAAATGGCAATGTACCGCCCCTTCCTCTTGCTGTGCCAAAATACAAAACATCTGTTTCGTGGAATGAGTGGAGAAATTTACCTGATTTGATCTGAGCCCTTTCAGGGGTAGCCAGGAGAGCTTTGGGACTTTTGTTGGGACTTGGGACATCCCTCTCCTTCTGCTTTCATACCTCTTCTGCTACAAGGATAATTCTGTTTTCCCACTGAAACACAGTACCAAGGAATTCCCCACCACCACCACCATTTCATCATTTTAAGTCCCAGCATACTACCTACAACAAAAGTGAGTGATTTCTGGGGAGGTGTCCTAACCCAACGGTCCCTAACCTTGGGCCTCCAGATGTTCTTGGACTGCAACTCCCAGAAGCCTTCACCACCACCTCTGCTGGCCAGGATTTCTGGGAGTTGAAGTCCAAGAACATCTGGAGGCCCAAGGTTGGGGACCACTGTCCTAACCAAACGGAGTGTGTCCGAGGGCTTTTCGAACCAGCATGTATCTGATTCGGTAATGAGAAATATACCTGCTCTGCTTTGTTTACTGACTTCTTTCTAAAGCCGGTGCACACCACTAACCCGAACTGACACTGAAATGCCTTTTTATTCCCCAAATGTACACTAGAGGGTGATTTGTCACAGCAAATTGCTCTAAATTCTATACAGAACAAATAAAAATGGACTTTGCTGTTTTGTTTAGATTTGTCCCCGTTTGGATTAAGACAAACCCTTGATAGAATTTGGAAGAACAGGGCTAGGCATGAGCCATTTTGTATGAGATCAACTCTACAGGGCAGAGTAAATAAAATGCAGATGAGGAAATATGGACTTTCCCAGGACAGCTATTTCCAGCATAACACATAATGCTCAAAGCAGGTTAAGTAAAGGTAATGGTTCCCCTTGACATTTAGTCCGGTCGTGTCTGACTCTAGGGCACGGTGCTCATCCCCGTCTCCAAGTCATAGAGCCAGCGTTTGTACGAAGACAGTTTCCATGGTCACGTGGCCAGCGCGACTAGACACGGAACACCGTTACCTTCCCACCGAGGTGGTACCTATTTATCTACTCACATTTACATGCTTTAGAACTGCTAGATTGGCAGGAGCTGGGACAAGTGACGGGAGCTCCCTCCGTTGCATGGATTCGATCTTACGACTGCCGGTCTTCTGACTTTGCAGCATAGAAGCTTCTGTGGTTTAACCTGCAGTGCCACCACATCCCTCAAAGCAGGTTACAGACTTTTTAAGAAAATAAAAAGGGATGCAACTACTTGTAGCTAAAAATCAATAAAACCATATAAACCCGACCCACTGCAGAACCATTAAAACCAAACAAAATATATTAAAAACCATTAAAATCACCAAGGTTACAGATTAAAACACCACATTAAAATGGATGGGTTTTTGTGTCCTGAGTGGCCCAGACATTTTTGCTGCCTGAGGTGAAGGACAACATGGCACCATTGTTCTATGCCATGTATGAGGCCAAACTGCCAAGAGAAGGCTACTTCAAAGCCACAGCCTAGAAGTAATTTTTTTGCAAGTAATTCCATTACTTTAAACAGTTTCTTTGGGTAGCAAGTAATATTTCAAGCAGTTAAAAGTTATATCAAAAGTAACACTTAGTAGTTACAAAAGTGCAATGACTAATTTTTCAAGGTACTTTCAAAATTACTTCCTAAAGAAATTTTAAGGCCTTTCACTATTCTACTCTCTTACTAAACCTAAGTGACAGGAAAAATATTATTTGGTCTTCTCTCTTACAGTATGCAGTATTAAAATTGGCCACTAAGGGGAACCAGAGAATATTCCCTTGCATCTCCTAGCCTAATGGCAAACGCAACACAATATACAAATAAGGAAGAACACAATGTATTATCTTCAGGATCAGACAAGGTATAATGCTAATGACAATCTGGTTGCTCAGCAATAATCAATGTTGCAAAGAGATCCTTTTTAAAAAAAACAAGCTGAAGTGGCTTGTGGACAAGAGGGGCACCTCACCCCTAAATTAGGGGGTCATGTGCCATCTTTATTCCAAATTGTCTTCAACATTGGCAAGGAGAAACTATCCCTTCCATCACAAATGAGATCAGCAAGGTAACTTAAAGGAAGGACAGCAGATTGCACAGTAGACACAGTTCTGTCCTCCATCATCTTCCCACAATCCCTTGCGGGCACCTGGCACCTCACTTTGTCTAATGTTAGGGATGGCCCCACTTGAAGGACTCCTGAGAGATGCAGAAAAATGGCTCTTTGGGAGGAAGTGACTCTTTCCAGAGAATGCAGTTGTAAGTATGATTTTAATTCAGTTACGTTACAGAGCAGAAGACGGGATAAAACAGACATTTAAACTTGAATCACTGTATTTAAGCTTAGAAATTGCTGGAACTAAAATGGCTAACTTGATTTAAGTTGAACACACTACTTTCTCACTCATATCCCATCTTTGTAATGTTTAATGATTGTCTGAGGCATCTAGTCACAGACATTATGGAGTTTGCTAGCCAGTGTGGAGTAATAGAGTGTTGGACTAGAAATCAGGAAACTTAAGTTCAGATCTTTGCTCAGGCGCTGAAATTCATAAGTGGGAGCAGAGTGGAGAGTGCACAGCAATGGCAAACCAAATCTTGAACATTTCACATACCTTGAAAACCTTATGACAGTTGTCTCAACTCGGATATGATTTTGTAGCACATAAGAACAATGAAGTAACTAATTAAACCGTTAATCATTTTTGCTCAGCTTCTCTTCTCTTCCAGCATTTCACTTGCAGGAAACCTTTTGGGAGCGAGATGTAAAGGTAAAGGTAAAGGTAAAGGTTCCCCTTGACAATTTTTGTCCAGTCGTGTTCGACTCTAGGGGGCGGTGCTCATCCCCGTTTCCAAGCCATAGAGCCAGCGTTTGTCCGAAGACAATCTTCCGTGGTCACATGGCCAGTGCGACTTAGACATGGAACACTGTTACCTTCCCACCGAGGTGGTCCCTATTTATCTACTCGCATTTGCACGCTTTCGAACCGCTAGGTTGGCGGGAGCTGGGACAAGCGACGGGCGCTCACTCCGTCGCATGGATTCGATCTTACGACTGCCGGTCTTCTGACCTTGCAGCATAGAAGCTTCTGTGGTTTAACCTGCAGTGCCACCACATCCCTCAAAGCAGGTTACAGACTTTTTAAGAAAATAAAAAGGGATGCAACTACTTGTAGCTAAAAATCAATAAAACCATATAAACCCGACCCACTGCAGAACCATTAAAACCAAACAAAATATATTAAAAACCATTAAAATCACCAAGGTTACAGATTAAAACACCACATTAAAATGGATGGGTTTTTGTGTCCTGAGTGGCCCAGACATTTTTGCTGCCTGAGGTGAAGGACAACATGGCACCATTGTTCTATGCCATGTATGAGGCCAAACTGCCAAGAGAAGGCTACTTCAAAGCCACAGCCTAGAAGTAATTTTTTTGCAAGTAATTCCATTACTTTAAACAGTTTCTTTGGGTAGCAAGTAATATTTCAAGCAGTTAAAAGTTATATCAAAAGTAACACTTAGTAGTTACAAAAGTGCAATGACTAATTTTTCAAGGTACTTTCAAAATTACTTCCTAAAGAAATTTTAAGGCCTTTCACTATTCTACTCTCTTACTAAACCTAAGTGACAGGAAAAATATTATTTGGTCTTCTCTCTTACAGTATGCAGTATTAAAATTGGCCACTAAGGGGAACCAGAGAATATTCCCTTGCATCTCCTAGCCTAATGGCAAACGCAACACAATATACAAATAAGGAAGAACACAATGTATTATCTTCAGGATCAGACAAGGTATAATGCTAATGACAATCTGGTTGCTCAGCAATAATCAATGTTGCAAAGAGATCCTTTTTAAAAAAAACAAGCTGAAGTGGCTTGTGGACAAGAGGGGCACCTCACCCCTAAATTAGGGGGTCATGTGCCATCTTTATTCCAAATTGTCTTCAACATTGGCAAGGAGAAACTATCCCTTCCATCACAAATGAGATCAGCAAGGTAACTTAAAGGAAGGACAGCAGATTGCACAGTAGACACAGTTCTGTCCTCCATCATCTTCCCACAATCCCTTGCGGGCACCTGGCACCTCACTTCGTCTAATGTTAGGGATGGCCCCACTTGAAGGACTCCTGAGAGATGCAGAAAAATGGCTCTTTGGGAGGAAGTGGCTCTTTCCAGAGAATGCAGTTGTAAGTATGATTTTAATTCAGTTACGTTACAGAGCAGAAGACGGGATAAAACAGACATTTAAACTTGAATCACTGTATTTAAGCTTAGAAATTGCTGGAACTAAAATGGCTAACTTGATTTAAGTTGAACACACTACTTTCTCACTCATATCCCATCTTTGTAATGTTTAATGATTGTCTGAGGCATCTAGTCACAGACATTATGGAGTTTGCTAGCCAGTGTGGAGTAATAGAGTGTTGGACTAGAAATCAGGAAACTTAAGTTCAGATCTTTGCTCAGGCGCTGAAATTCATAAGTGGGAGCAGAGTGGAGAGTGCACAGCAATGGCAAACCAAATCTTGAACATTTCACATACCTTGAAAACCTTATGACAGTTGTCTCAACTCGGATATGATTTTGTAGCACATAAGAACAATGAAGTAACTAATTAAACCGTTAATCATTTTTGCTCAGCTTCTCTTCTCTTCCAGCATTTCACTTGCAGGAAACCTTTTGGGAGCGAGATGTAAAGGTAAAGGTAAAGGTAAAGGTTCCCCTTGACAATTTTTGTCCAGTCGTGTTCGACTCTAGGGGGCGGTGCTCATCCCCGTTTCCAAGCCATAGAGCCAGCGTTTGTCCGAAGACAATCTTCCGTGGTCACATGGCCAGTGCGACTTAGACACGGAACGCTGTTACCTTCCCACCGAGGTGGTCCCTATTTATCTACTTGCATTTGCATGCTTTCGAACCGCTAGGTTGGCGGGAGCGAGATGAGCATCTTACAAAGCGAATCAAGCCATAAAGGCCAATGCCTTGTTCATTGGTGCCCACAGTCTGTTGTGCAGTACCTAAGGGTGCCATCCAGTACCTAAGGGTGTAGATCTCTTTGCACAAGTGAAAGCCTCGTTGCTTTCAATGGGATTATCTTTGACTTGTACTGCTGCAAGCTGGAGATCACACAGTGTTCTGTCTGCAGAGCTGTCACACTCTCTGATCTATCTATATATTCATTTTCTTTATATTATTTATAATAGAAACAATCCATAGAGGGTCCAAGGCAGCTCACAACTACTAAAACTATAAAACAATCAACAGTTTTAAATGCCATATAAATATTATATTAAAAACAATTAGACGTGTATCTAGATTAAAAACAAGATTAAAAACATTTTTAAAAACATCTAACAATCTGTAAATTAATAAATGAAGCAATCCCGAGACGCTACTTAAAAGCCTGACAATGGGAGGACAAGAGGGAGGGGGCCAACCGGGCTTCTTGGGGCAGTGCATTCCGCAGTCTGGGGGCAACCACTGAGAAGGCCTCCTCTTGTGTCCTTGCCAAATGAACCTAGGAAGGTGGTGGTATCCAGGGAAGGGCCTCCTAAGAGCTGAAGAGGCTCATATAGAGTGATATGATCCTTTAAATAGCCTGGAGCCAGACCCTATAGGGCTTTGTAGGCAATAGCCAGCACACTGAATTGGTCCTGGAAACAGACTGGCAGCCAGCGAAGCTGTTGTAATAAGGGAATTACATGCTCCCTGTAACCAGCGCCAGACTAGCGGCTGCATTTTGAACCAACCAAAGTTTCCAAGCACTCTTCAAAGGCAGCCCCACATAGAGCGTGTTACAGTAGTCCAGATGGGATGTAACTAAGGTATGTGTCACTGTAGCCAAACCGACATCTCAAGGAACAGATGTAGCTGGAGCACCAGCTTTAGCTGTGCAATGGCACTCCTGGGCACCACCAAGACCTGAGCATCCAAGTTGAGGATTAAGTCCAGGAGCACACTTAAGCTGCGGACCTGACTTTTAAGAGGGAGTATAACCCTATCCAGGCAGTGGTCCCCAACCTTGGGCCTCCAGATGTTCCTGGACTTCAACTCCCAGAAATCCTGGCCAGCAGAGGTGGTGGTGAAGGTTTCTGGGAGTTGAAGTCCAAGCACATCTGGAGGCCCAAGGTTGAGGACCACTGCAGTACAGGATGAAACCTTATTCCCTGCTTTGCCTTTGGACTGACCGCCTCTGTCCTGTCTGGAGTAATTTTCAATCAGTTAGACACTGGTCTAAGTACAGAATGGCTTCCTTGGAATCAGTTGGGAAGGAGAGGGAGAGTTGGGTGTCATTTAGCATACTGGTGGCATCAAACCCCAAACCTTCTCAGCAGTTTCATGGAGATGTTGAATAATACGGAGGACAGGACTGAGACCTGAAGGACACCACAGAGACATGGTTAGGGTTTCAAACAGGATTTCCCCAACATTACCTTCTGAATTTGGCCGACCAGGAAGGATCGGAACCACTGTAAAACAGTAACTCCAAGACCCATCCCAGAAGGATACCATAGCTGATGGCACCCAAAGCCACTGAAAGGTCCAGCAGAAGAGAGGAACACACTGTCCAGTTCCTGTGGTAGGTCATCCACCAAGGTGTCCAAAGTTGCCATAACCATGCAACGATATCACATGCACCAGAGCTTGATAGAAAGGAATACTATTTTGGACTACCACTCCCAGAAACCCCCCTAGCCAGCATAGCCAGAGGGAGCTGAAGACCAAAAAACACAACTTCTCAAGTTTGAGCATGTGGTATGTGATGTGACTGCTTCAGATCTAGTTCACTCCTGGCAACTACTGGAGGTTAAGGGACTGTGCATGCCCATCCTTGGGCTTCCAAGAACACCCAACACCACCCCCACAAAGGTGCGAAATCATTTTTTATTCCCCAAGCTCCCTTGTACCCACTCAGGCACACAGGGGGTAATTTTACTTTATCTGTAGCAGGCACTTTAGATTCTGCTCTAGATTCTAAACATATTTGTTATTTTAAGGAAGACAAACACTGTACTAGAGTGAAATGTGCTACAGTACTTGAATCATGCTACTATGACACAATAAAATTCCACGTATTACTGGACAGCTGGAACTGGGGAGCGAACTACATGATGTATAAAATTCTATGATTTCCCCCTAATCATGAAATTATATAGGGCCATCAAGTCCACCCCTCTGCTTGATGCAGGAATACAAATCAAAGGATATCTACCAGGTGATTATCTAAGTTTTTCTTGAATGCCTCCAGTGTTGGAACACTCACCACTTTCTTAAGGTATTTGGTTCCACTGTCTTATTGCTTTAACAATTAGGAAGCTTTTCCTGATATTCAGCTGAAATCTGGCTTCCTTTAACTTGAGCCCACTGGTGCGTGTCCTATACTCTGGGATGATTGAGAACAGATCTTGCCCTTCCTCTGTATGACAGCCTTTTAAGTAATTGAAAAGTATCTCCCCACAGTCTTCTTTTCTCAAGGCTAAACATGCCCAATTCTTTCAGCCTTTCCTCATAAGTCTTGGTTTCCAGCCCCCTGATCATCCTTGTCGCTCTCCTATGAACTTGTTCCAATTTGTCAGCATCCTGCTTGAAGTGTGGTGTCCGGAACTGGACACAGTACTCAATAATAATAATAATAATAATAATAATAATAATAATAATAATAATAATAATAATAATAATAATAATAATAATAATAATAATAATAATAATAATAATAATAATAATAATTTATTGTCATTGTAAGTATATACACATACAACGAAATTCACAGACACCCAGAGACCAGACACATGCACACACATAAAATTCCCCAAACACTCCCCACCCACTAAAAGTCCCCCACTAAAAATACAAACATCTACACCTCAGGACAAGTAACACAGTCCAACTAATTATTCACTACTGGTGGTCTTTAAGCTCATTATTAATTGCAATTATAGCTCTAGGATAAAAACTATTTAGAAAACGTGTGGTCCGAGTCTTAATTGTTCTATATCTTCTGCCAGACGGTAACAGTTCAAAAAAGTTATAAGCAGGATGGGAAGAGTCTCTCAGGATGCTGTGTGACTTCCTCAGACAGCGGGATGTGAAGATGTCATCCAGGGTTGGTAGCTGGAGCCCAATGATATTCTGGGCAATTTTAATGGTTCTCTGTAGAGCTTTTTTGTCCGCTACAGAGCTACTCCCAAACCATGCCAGAATGCCATAGGTTAGGACACTCTCAATGGTGCTACGATAGTGGGACAGAAGTAAATGCTGTGATAAATTTAACTTGCCGAGCATTCTCAGGAAATGCAGCCTCTTCTGTGCCTTCTTCATTAGCATGTTGGCATTTATAGTCCATGAGAGGTCCTCTGAGATGTAGACCCTAATCTAAATAATTTCATAAGGCACCATGCATGACTGTCTGGCTCATAAAATCACACTTTCCAACCTTGGCTTTTCTTTGCAATTCTCCATGGCTGGAAAGACCTAGCCATAGATTTTGGCTTCCATGCCAATCCACTTCCACTCTTTTACTATTTAGCCCGAGAAAGAGTCCTACCGAGTATACATTTTGGAAGGTTGCGTATTTTCTGCATTATTAATTAATTAATTTGATTGATTGATTGATTTTCCACCTTTTCTTTAAAAAGGACCCAAGGTGGCTTATATGATTAAAAACATAAAAGCTGAAAACAGCAAATTATTCAAATATAAACAAGAATTAACACTATATTTTAAAATGCCGTATCCAAACACTACGAGAAACGGGTTTAGAAGCTACAAAACACCAGCCATCCCATTTATTGTCCCATTTAGTGACAGTCAGCCACTAACCTGCCTGAAGAGAAATGCTAGTTGGAATAAAGCCTTTTAGAGCTTCATTGTTCAAATGAGGATTTTGAATTCTGCTCGGATCTGAGTCAGCAAGCAGTGGAGGGGTTATGTGATCCCTGTGTCCATCCTCAGATAACAACTTGATTGCAATGTTTTGGACCTGCTGAAGTTTCTGGACACTTTCCAAAGGCAGTTTCACATAGAATGCATTACAGTGATCCAAATGGGATATAGCTAAGGCATGTCTCATGTGGCCAGGTCAGACCTCTCCAGAAATGGACGCAGCTGGTGCAGTCGTTTTTAATGATGCAAAGGCTTTTCTAGACATGGCTGAAACCGGCTCAGAGGCAAATCCTATTGATCCTTCTAAAACTATGATTCCACTGTGGATTTTGTAGCTTGCTTGCTCATTGTGGAGAAGTTTGCACAGCTAGGGAAAAAATGATGGTTCCGAGGTGTGTATTCACAAGGTTACATGTTTCGAAGCAGCACTGGCTCAAAAATCTAGACAGGATGCAACCCAAACACAAGCTGAGACCCTTTTTTTGTTGCTTCCAAGGATTATGCCTCTGTCCTCAGGTGATGAGCTGGGCTCTGGAAAAGATTTTCCAGGATGGTACTTCTGGTGCAGAGCATTATTTGCCGAATGGAGGCAAAGTTTATCTCCCCTCTGGGTCAGAGTGCCCTCTTAGCTGGCAGAGAAAGCCCTCTTTCTCTCTCTAAATTAGGATGATCATAAAGAAGACCTCAATTATAAACTGTAAGCCTCTTTCTGTATTGGGGGTACCATGGGGGCTATTTACCTCCCTCCCTGTTCAATAAATGTCAGGAAAAGGGCCTTTTTGAATGCAATCCCGAACTGGTATGATTGTTGGCATCACTAACTAGTGGATTCTCTGGCTTATAATTTTTTTTTTTTTAAAAAAATCATTTCTGAAACTCTGGGGGGAATACAGCTATTGCCATGCCCTCCCCCACCATGTTTTTCCATGTGAATCTGTTTTCAAGAAATTCTCTGAAATTGGCTCTTATCTCCCAATTCCTTTGTCTTTCAGTGGTTTTCTCAATCCTATTTCCTTCCTCTGGACTATTACAGTATCATCATTATTCGGGTAGCAAACTGGGTCAAGGCACAGCCTTCCACACGTCCTTCCTTCCTTCTTCTTTTTTAAACCAAGGGAACAAGCCAACTGTTAGCAATGCGGTCATTTCAGTGGTGAAGTGAAGCCAACTCTGTTTGCACAAACCCCTGTTCTTAATATATTTCATTGTGTGGGAATTGTGCCACATAGGCATATGATAAGGCACTGGGCATTTTTTTTTTAATTGGAGTGAGTCAAGGTTGTCTCCCTCTTCATTCCTGGTGCCTGTGAGGTATTGGAAGGACAGAATGAGAAGTTGGTGGCTTCTCCTTCTTCTGGGGTCTGCGTATTCGACCTTCTTCATGGTAGAAACGACCATCAGCCCAACGGAGAAGAAAGGGAAGGAAGCCAAACGGATTAAAGAGGAGGATAATGTCCTGGTGTTACAAAAGGGCAATTTTGATCAGGCCTTGAATGAAACAAAGTACCTGCTGGTGGAGTTCTGTGAGTATTCTGAATGATGGGATCCACTAAGATTGACCGTAGCCATTAGCAAATATTGACAACTGGATTTGGCAGATGGCTACGAATCAACTGTAAACTTAAGCTTTTTACTAAAGCAGTGGTTCCCAGACGTGGGACCCCAGATGTTCTTGGACTAAAACTCATCAGCTGTTCCGGGAGTTGTAGTCCAAGAACATCTGGAGAATCATGGTTGGGAACCACTGGACTAAAGCATCTTTGTTGTTATCAAGTCAGAACCAATTTATGGCGACAGGGGTTTCTATACAAGTGGGATATTTAAGGAGTGTTTTTATCCATTCCAGAATCCCAATGAGCATCCATGGATGAACAGGGATTCGAACCCGGGCCCCCTGTGTTCTACTTCGTTACTTTAGCAACTACATCACACTAGATATTCAACAATAATTGTGTTCTGTCAAGTCAACTTTGACTTATGTTGATCCTTTTCAGGGTTTTCCTGGTAGAGGATACTCAGAGGTGGTCTACCATTCCCTTCTTCTGGGGGCATCCTGGGATTGTGCAGCTTGCTCAAGGCTATGCAGGCTGGCTCTTCCAGGATGCACAGTGGGAATTTGACCTCCCAACATCTGACTCTGCAGAAGCTGATACTTAATTCACTGTGCTATCCAGCCAACCAAAATCTTAATGCCTCCAGGAGTGCTCCTTCATCCATGAAAGATGGCTAAGGCGGGTGAGAACTTCTGTCCAACAACATCTGGAGTGCCAAAAATTGCCCACTGCTACTCCAAGGTTGTGCATTTCTGTGTCCGGTTATAGTAGCTACCATGTTAGTAGTACCAAGTCTTCCATAATGATCTAGACCTACTCTTCTTCCAGGTTATTGACTGGGTAAAGAGTTAGTGTAAGAAATGGCAGCCACTGCAAAATATGGTGCACAGTACACTGAGTATATCTTGAAGATCTGTAAGCTCATAGATGGTGCTTCCCCCGAGGCATGTCACAACTACCTCACCAGGTTCATAGGCTTGAAGGTCAATTTGTCACCTCATGGTCCATGGGTTTGTCACCTGATGACCTATGAGTAAGAAGCTTCTTCATACCAAGCTAGGGTGGGGCTTCAGCCACCTCTGGGACCCTACTCAAAGGCAGCTTGATAAAATCTGCCAGAGCTTGTGCTACACCAGGGTAAACACCTCCAAGAGCCATGGTCACCTCTGTGCCACAATGATGGGGCAGATTCACCCTTTGTAGATGTCCTAGTGAGCAAATGGATGCAGAGGAACTTCTTGAGCTCGACTGTGTCGCAAAGTATGTCTGGATTATTGCACAGAACAAAATAACTGCTAGTATTTCATTTTTGTAATATTCACCTTACTTCATTTTCAATAACTATAAATAAATAAACCAGATAGATAAGTAGACAGGCAGGCAGGCAGCTGGCTAATAAAAATGTGCTGCTTTTAAGGGACTCCTCCCCCCCCTCAAGCAGCTGAAGTATCTAAAGGCTACTCAGTCTCAGTCCATCATCTTCAGACATAACAACTGCTAAGTCTTGTCTCTTCAGAATCAATCAACAAAATCCAAGCCTCATTTATATTTCAGGCCAAAAACTGTAAGAGGCGCAATTCTGCATTAGTGTACATGCGCAGTTCTCCGTTTTCTCTGCCTCTCCTGATTATGCGCGTTTACCCTATTTGTAGCTCTCAGGTTTAGGTATTTGTTAAGTAAGACGGGAGCAGGAGAGCACTGGATCTGTAGCTAAATGTGGTTGCTTATTAACTTCTCACAAAGTAAAAAGCAAATAACTTAATGTAAATCATTAATGTATTTACTGATAGTGCTACAAAAATAGAATGATTTTGTAGGCGTTGAGTATTTACCCAATAGAATGCCATCTACAGCAGGAGTTCCCAATCTGGGGTACATATACCCCCAGGGGTACAAACTAGGACATTTAGGGGTATGTGAAAAAAATCGCATAATAATGGGAAACGGCCTAGGGAACGGGAGGGAGGTGGAACGGAGGTCTGCATTATGGATGGGCATTTGGACAAAACTTATGTGAGAGCTTCCGGACAAGCATCCACGACCCTCCACAGTCCTCAATGGTCGGGTCCATTCCATCTCCTCTCAACTTTATTGTCCTCATCAATTGGTTGCTGCTTGATTGGTGAGAGGCAGGTTCGGGTGACACTGTGTGAGGGGTCGGGTTAAGCTGCCTTTCCAGTCTGTGACTATGTGTCAGAACTGCAGCTGCCCTGTCAGCCTTTAGCATAGGGCAGTGGTTCCCAACCTTGAGTCAACCAGATGTTCTTGGACTGCAATTCCCAGAAGCCTTCACCACCAGTGGCACTGGCGGGGGTTTCTGGGAGTTGCAGTCCAGGAGCATCTGGGCCACCCACGATTGGGAACCACTGGCTTTGGGAGAAGCTGGTGAGTCTTGCATCAAGATTCTTGGAGGGGCTGAAGAAAGCAGAACACCAGGTGGGCTTGGAAGTGCTTTGGGATTGGAGGTGGAGGAACCTGTTACCATTAGACTGAGGTGGCTGTTTCGGTGTCGGGGACTCTGTGGGTTCCAGCCCTGCTTTATTCTCTTCAGTGCCAAGGCCTCGGATGGGGAGAGGGAAGCAAGCCATGTCACACAATCCATCCTCGCCTTCAATTCCCAGTCCGGCTAAAAGGATAGGGCTGTGTGTGGTTTAGACCCTCCTCACCAAGGGGTGGGAGCTGCTTGGTGCATATTTTGGGTCTTCTGATTGCCCTCAAGAGGGGGTGGGTGCTCCAACACTGGAGGTCTTCAAGAGAAAGACAACCCCCTGGCCGATCTCCTTTGATTTGGATTCCTGCCTCGAGCAGAGGGTTGGACTGGATGGCCTTTGAGGGCCCTTCCAACTTCACAATGCTATGATTCTATGACTTTACTATCTTAAAGTAAAATTGACCTAACCACTCAAACCCATAAAGGAAGTCATGCCTTCATCATGAACGTGCCTATCTATATGCATGCACACGCACACGAGGTTCTAGTGGTGTAAAAATTATAATAACTAAACCAAAAAGAAGAAAAAAGAAATAAAAAATGAGAACACAAGTTGTCAGGCAACGTAAGTCCATCACCTCATATTGCAGCTAAGCCACATGTGGCGGAGAGCAGCTGCAAGGGAGTATATACAGCCTGGAGCCCTCACTCAGAGGTCCTTCCTGATGTCGAGGCAATTGGACGGTTTGAAGTGTATATCAAACAGTCTTCCTCTCCTTTCGTGCTTTCTCAGCATCTCCCGTTTTGGGATATTAATGCTTTTTCTTTCCCTCTTTCTATTTTTAATCATGTCTTTTTTCATTTTAACATTTTAAACCCACGAATGCTGGAGTTTACATGAAGGCTCCGGGGGCGGGGGGGGGTTGCTTCTCTGTCCCATGAGTACTTCTGAGCTATTTGCTCCACACAGTGGTCAACACAGGAATACCGAAATTATCCATCCATTTACAGTGGTGCCTCGCTAGACAGTTACCCTGCATGACAGTTTTTTCGCTAGACATTGGCTTTTTGCGATTGCTATAGCGATTCGCGAAACAGTGATTCCTATGGGGGAATTTCACTGGAAAATGTTTGGTCCCTGCTTCACAAACCGATTTTCGCTAGATGACGATTTTGACAGCTCCCTCCATGCTCGCAAAACAGGTGTTTTCGGGACCTAAGCTTCGCAAGACAGTGATTTAAACAGCTGATCGGCGGGTCGCAAAGTGGCTTTCCTATGGCCAATCTTCACTAGACAATGACGATTCTTCCCCATTGGAACGGATTAAACAGGTTTCAATGTATTCCAATGCTTTTCACTAGACAATGATTTCGCTAAACAGCGATTTCAGTGGAACGGATTATCATCGTCTAGCGAGGCACCACTGTATACCTAAATGTTTCAGCGTTCAAAGACCATACACAGCTCTAGTTTCCACAGCCTGAGATCTACTAACAGGTTGCCACACTAATTGATAGACTTTGTAGAGCTTGAAATACGTCATTACAATATCAAGATACATGCAGCAAATTAATCAGTTACTGTGTGGAAATTTCCAGCAACCTGGTACCAAGGACGAAGCATTAAACCACACTCCCAAAGCCTAGCTGTGACTAGCTTTAAGCCCATCTTAAGAAGATGCCTGGCCATGCATTTTTGGGACATTCATTCATATTTTTCCTGCATTGTACACAAATCTGCTGGCGCAGACTTGAAGAAGTGATATTTTAATTCCTGAAAGCTTGCATGAATTGTAGAAAATTCTGTTTGACATTCTGAACAAGGTTGTGCTTGGTAGCTAGCAGTGTCTGATGTGTTGAAAAAAGGAGCAGAGCTATGGCAAGTCAATACAGTAATGTGCCTTTTCTAGATAGCAGGGAAAGAGAGAGAGAAACACATTGATCTTTTGAAGGGAAAGGCTGGGGGAGGGTCTGAACTAACCAGAAAACCCTTTGAAATGTTTTCTGACTCTCTTATGAAATAGAAAAAAGGTGTTTTTTTGTGTAAGGAAATCTGGAGAGGCTTCCAGTTTCCAATGAAATTTACGATGGGCCTGGACTCCCTCTTGGAATTTCTTCCCAAAATTTGGAAATATTCATTTTTAAGATCCCATGGCTGCTGGTTATGATGACAGGTTCCTTCTTAGACCTTTAACCCGAAAGGGAACTTTCTCATGTTGTGTTTCCAATCCTGTGTTTGCAACAGGGTTAGTAGAGCTTGCTAGAGACTGACTGGAGAGTGGTTGGGATTAACTGGACCCCCCTCAAGAAAAGCTGTGGCCAGGAAGAGGCAGCCCATCTTTCCCAAAACAGTGATAACTGGAATAAGGGAAGTTTTCCTAAGCTCTCCATAACGTACAAACACACACCATACCCCATACACACATATGACAAAAGCATAGTCCTCTGTTGTAGTTCATCGGAGTTGAAAGCATACTAATTTTTAATCTCTTTATTGCTATCGTTATTGCAACAATGATAAGATGATCTTACACAAAACTCTGTCTGAAAAATCCTCACAATTTGTGGCTAATGACAAGTTGTTTATTTATTTAAAATATTTATATGCTGCCTTTCTCCTAAAGACACGAAGTTAAAGGCTAAATAATAAATTATTGCAATATTTTGAAAAAGTTATTCCAAAATGCAGATTTGCTGGGTTGCCCAGCTTTCCTCCAAAATGTCATATGTTTCGCTGTGCTTACCTGCCTTCGAGAAGCGGAAGGAGCTAACTCAGTTAACCATTTGTCTCACAGCTAAAGGCTCCTGCTTGCTGACGCTGATCTTTTATCCATGTTCAGTGCCTTGTTTTAAATGAGGAAGTTACTTATGCCACAGCCTGAAAGGACCCGTCCAAACGGCATATGAACTGCGCAGTGGAGTGGGACAAAGTCCAGCTTTAGCACAGAACAGTGACCTAGATCTGCATGCATTTCAAGAATTCACAAAGTTTCTTTTCAATGGCAACATCAGTTGGGGAATTCTAGGGACCATTGTCCACAAAAGTAATTTTCCTGAGATATAATATGTCCAGATCCTACCCATGAAACTTCTAAGGCCTGTAGTAACAGTGAATAAAAGAATAAGACAAACATTAGGGATAGGTGGTTGCCCTTCCTTCCTTGTTAGTCTCCACTAGAGTGCACCCACTGAGTACATGGACTTGTTAAGTCTGCATTGTCCCATTGATTTAGTGGGTCTACTCTAGTGGTGGCTTTGCTGGTATGTGTTGGGGGGGCAGAGTTCTCACCTATACATATCCAAGGTAAAGGCAAGGGTTCCCCTTGACATTTAGTCCAGTCATGTCTGACTCTAGGGCACGGTGCTCATCCCCGTCTCCAAGCCGTAGAGCCAGTGTTTGTCTGAAGACAGTTTCCGTGGTCATGTGGCCAGCGCGACTAGAAACAGAATGCCGTGACCTTCCCACTGAGGTCGTACCTATTTGTCTACTCGCATTTTTACATGCTTTCAAACTGCTAGGTTCGCAGGAGCTGGGACAAGTGACGGGAACTCACTCTGTTGCGTGGATTTGATCTTACGACTGCAGGTCTTCTGACCTTGCAGCCCAGAGGCTTCTGCGATTTAACACGCAGCGCCACCACGTCCCCATATGTATCCAAACTCATGTGTAATTCAGATTGCCAGCCTGGAAAACAATAAAAAAATTGCATATGAAGTTCAGAGACATGACAGACCTTAAAGAGGGGTTTAAAGATGCTAAATTTGTAACAATTATTCCAGGTTTAAGAGTACTGGACAACTTTAGAATTCACTTTCAGTGGGATGGCACTGAAGCAATTCATTTCCCATTGAATTTGATTTTTACTATCAGTCTGGATAGCTTTGTAAATCTGCTATGCCTCGCTCCACCCCAGAATTGAATCTGACTATTCTGGTTCAATCAGGAATTGATACAGATCAGTCCATATCAGACTGATTTTGTCAGTAATTTGGACACTGGCTGAACTCAAGGAAATCACTGTAGATCAGGGATTGGGAACCTGCAGACCTTCAAATATTTCTGGACTACAGTTCCAGTATCTCTAACCACTGACTATCATGGCTAGGACTAGTGGGAACTGCGCTTCAGCAACAGCTAGAAGCTTAGGTTTTTCCACCTTTGATTAATTTCCCAAGCAGTATTCAATACCTCCTGCTAGGAATCTGTCAATGTGGAGTGTCTTCCCCTAAGCTAGGAGTGGCTCCCTCATATGATGTGACAATAAATCTTTCTCTCTCTTTTTTGCTTGCTTGCTTGCTTGCTTTGTATGCTGCCTTTCTCCCCATAAGGGATACAAGGCAGCTCACAACAACTGAAATTAAATCTATAAAATGAAAAGAACTGCTAGATTGCTCTGTGGTTTAGGCATCCCACTGCAGAGCCAGAAGTTGGGAGATCGATTCCCCCACGGTGCCTCTTTGACAGGGGCTGGACTCAATGATCCATAGAGATTAAGATAAGATTAAGAACAACAGTATTAAAAATAAAATATAAATATCATATTTAAAAACAATTAAACATATATTAAGGTTTAAAAGCAATTTCAAAACATTTAAAAATCTGTAAATTAACAAAAATGCATTCCAGAGGCACTTACTCCTTAAACGTTCTTATATTTTGGCTCATTTTAATGTCAGACATCGAAGACAGGAGATAAATAATTCATGTGAAAAGGGAACGATGGGTCTTATTTTAAAGCCGGTGGTGGTACTGGTTGGTTAGACTGAAGATGATTAATGGAGGACTAATGATAATTCTGATGAAAATAAATGTTTCAGGGATTTGGAACTGATCGTCAAGTTAAGAGAAAAAGATTTAAATCTCCTACACATTTATCAAAAGTCTAATAGAAATGACTGTCCAGACCAGGTTTGGAGGGCATTGTTATATAATGCGGTGTCTTCAAGAACAGTTCTAGAAGGTCATGCATTTCAACGTTCATGCCAGTCAAGGGTGGAGAAGTCTTGGGCTCCCTAGGATCTTGGCACGTCCCACCAGAGGAAGCCAGCCAAAGCAACAATAAGGGATGATGAGAATCGGAGTTCAACAATATCAGGAGGGCTGCATTTTCCACATCCCTGATCTAAACTCAATTTCCACTAACACAACAAGAAGGTTATCTCTGCTCAGAACGTCCAGCTGGCCAAGTTTTAAAAACCATCTCTGACATTAAGACCACTCAAAATTGTTACTAGCAAGATCCTATGTTGGGGATGGTGAGACAAACCTACCAAGTTGGATGGGAGATAGGGTGTGATTTAGCTCCCCACCAAGGAAGGAACATGGATCTGTGTAAGCCTCAAACTATACATCACAGATAACACATTGTTAGAAGCTGAATTAATGTTCCAGTTATGGGATTCTGGCATAACTTCAAGTCTGTTTGCAAATTAAACCTGACGCCTAATCATAAAACAAAGCAAGGTAATTTGCAAATTGTGGGAAGGCTGTAAAGCTCCTTCTGAGATGATCAGGTGTCTTTCAGCACTTGAGGAATTGCATCTTCTGATCACGAGCTATCTCTAGAGTTTAATTCTCTCCATACAGTTCAGTATGGAAGTGAGAGCTGGACCATAAAGAAGGCTGACTGCCGAAGAATGGATGCTTTTGAACTGTGGTGCTGGAGGAGGCTCTTGAGAGTCCCCTGGACTGTAAGGAGAATAAACCTACCCATTCTAAAGGAAATCAACCCCGAGTGCTCATTGGAAGGACAGATCCTGAAGCTGAGGTTCCAAATCTTTGGCCATCTCATGAGAAGAGAAGACTCCCTGGAAAAGACCCTGATGTTGGGAAAGTGTGAAGGCAAGAGAAGGGGACGACAGAGGATGAGATGGTTGGACAGTGTCATCAAAGCAACCTACATGAATTTGACACACCTCCGGGAGGCAGTGGAAGACAGGAGGGCCTGGCGTGCTCTGGTCCATGGGGTCATGAAGAGACGGACACTACTTAAGAACTAAACAACAACATACAGTTCAGTCTGTTTCCCATGAGCCATCCTGAATCATCAGAGCATTGGGCTCTGTAGCATTCTGTCCTCACAGTGGCCACATGAATGTGCTTGGTATGTCCACAGGCAGGACACCAGGACAAAAGCATGCTCTTGCTCACAATCCCCAGCAACTGCCACTTAGAAACATGTTCCTTCTAAATGTGAAAGTAGCATAGAACCATCATGATGGAAAGTCATAAAAGAGTTTGAAACATGCAGGATAGGCTGGTGCAGTTTTAATCCACTCCCCAGCCCTTAATTTCAATTTGCAAAGGGTCATCAGAGTTATGTTACAACAGTGGATAAAACCAAATATCGGTAAAGGTAAAGGTTCCCCTTGACATTCTTAGTCCAGTCGTGTCCGACTCTAGGGGCGGTGCTCATCCCGTTTTTCAAGCGGTAGAGCCAGCACTTGTCCGAAGACAGTTTCTGTTGTCACATGGCCAGCGTGGCTAGGGAACGCCATTTTACCTTCCCACCAAGATGGTACCTATTTATCTACTCACATTTACATGCTTTCAAACTGCTAGGTTGGCGAGGAGCTGGGACAAAGTGATGGGAGCTCCCTCCGTCACGTGGATTCGATCTTACAACTGCTGGTCTTCTGACCCTGCAGCACAGAGGCTTCTGTGGTTTAGCCCACAGCACCACCATGTCCCAAATATAATTCTTACCAATTTGGATGTTTTCCTACCAAGCATACGAAACATGTTTCAGTTCTACTGGTGCTCAGTTTACTCAGGCTTTAAGTCAAAATGCAATAGCCTGCCAGTTTACAAAGCAGAGTTTGGACTCATACAATAACATCCTGGGTCACAACACAGGGCTGAGTTCCATACAACCTCTGGGACTCCAAAGTACAGCTTATTTCCATAGGACAGTTCCCTAATGCTGCAAATTGGTTCATATAATTTATAATTTATTTGGCTGCAAAACCGAGCAATCTTCTATATATAGGATTGGTCTAAGCTGCTAAGCAGTGTTCAGTTCCATGCAATAGTTATCCCAGTTACAGAGACCAGCTCCACACTGTTTTAACAGTCTTCTATTGTCAGGGTCAAACGTATAACACTCAAACATAGGTTTCAGAGCACTATAAAATGTAATAAAACTTCTTGGCAGTTTGAATCTATCATGATTTGTCACAACTGACATTTATCCCTGAAAGAGTTAACTCCATATGACTCCAAATAAGCTAACCGATCATATCAATGTGCATCTGGGTATCAAGGCATAAGTAGTTTCCTTGTTGGAATGATTCCAGGCAACATCACCTTGCCTATTTCTACAAGATTTATTCATCTACATTGCTTCTATGCATAAAAATCCAAGAGTTATTAAAATATGTAACTTTTTGAGACATTACAGGTACATTTTAATTGCTTCACCATGCAAAAAAAAAAATCATTCTTATAGCTATGAGAAGACGCTGTAGGTACAAATGCTTAAACAGTAATCCATTCTTGAAATTTGTCACAAGTGATTTTTATCCAAAATGCTTAGAACTATGGAAAGTTTCAAACAGAAATACTGCACGTTCAAAAGCAAAAGTGGTATGCAGAACTTAAATCATGTTACAATCAGAGATGGGTTTGAACCAGAAAAAAAAATGGTGGTTTGTGTCTGTTCATGGTTTATTGTAGTTCATGAACCACAAACCACAATCAACAAACAAACAAACCCCAGTTCATGTGTGTCTGTTAACCTGAAGGTGGTGGAGAGAGCCTGTGAGCTCCATGGCCCAGGAAATCAGCCACTCAACAGAACTAAGTGCCGGCCAGGCAGGTAGGTGTAAAGGTGAGTATATTTAGGGTGAGAGGAGAGAAAACAGTAGCCTTAGTCTGTCCCCCTGAAGGTGGCATAGAGATCTTGGTGGCTCTGAGGTCCAAGTGAAACCTTTCAACAGAACTAAGTATGAAGCAGGCACACTTAAATTTTAGTACAAAGGAGACTCACAAAGAAAAAGGAGTCCAGTGAAAAAACTATTTGCAAAAAATAGGGTTGAGCCAATACTCACCGGGGCAAGAAGGGCTGGAAATAAGACTCTAATTTCAAAATAAAGAAGGCTGAGATATGAAAGGAATCCCCTGGAATCTGTGTCTCAAAGCGAAAGAACAGGCGGTGGGGGGGGGAGGAAGGAGGTGAAAAGCAATCCTAAAATACCAACCCACCCACCCTTTCTCAGCCACAAGAGTTAGATAATTTTTTTAAAAAGTTGAAGAAGTATTGTACCCAGTTGAAGAACAGGCTTGAAGGGGGTGTAGTGAAAAAAATTAAGTAAAATATATCTTGTAACCCCCCCCACTGAAATACAAAAGAGCTATGTACCAATTTAAAGAAACCCACCCCCAAAATCCCAGTAGTCAGGTTTAGTAATCTGAATCAGTTCAGTTCAGTACTTGCCTAACACATGTGAAGTGAGTCCCTGGAGCAAAAATGATAAAATGGCTGCCATGTGCTCCTCTTATATATAATAAGAAACAACTCGCCCAGAATACGTTCAGCTGCATGTTTGGCTGCCAGACCTGCCAATCAAGCTGTCTCTATGTCTTGCCAAGGGTTGCCTAGTGGATTTGATTGACAGCAGCAGTCTGTGCAGGTGTGTGCGTGAGGAGGGGTTAAAAAGGGAGAAAAAAAAAACAACGAACCAAAAATTGATTTGAAAGTTTATTGGTTCAGTTTGTTTCGGTTCATAGATTTTTCTAAACCCAAACCAAACTAACGAACCAGCCCATTCTGACAAATTTCGGAGTTTGTTTTTTCGGTTTCTGCCCATCTCTTGTTACAATCTTATTTTAAAATTGCAGGAGCATATAGCCTGAAAAGGCACAGTCAAAAAGCAGAAAATATACATCTCTTAAACTAACAAGTATATTTGTATTAAAAGTAAATATATATGAAAGTAAAATACATTTCTTAGCTTTCAAGCATGTTCAGACACACACAAAATTATTTAACAAGGTTCTTACCCAGCCAAGCCAATTTGAATCTATGGAGGACAATCATGATTTCTGTGTGTTGCCTTTGTGTTGTTGTATCTCCTGCCTGCTTCTTGCTTCTGCTGCCTGGTTTCTGTGTTGTTGGGGTATCTGGTGTATTGCAAATTGTGTGTCTCTTGTCTCCCTATATTTATATTTCTCTTATTTGTTTACATTTCCCTTCAACTATAAACAACTGAAATTTGCCACAACTGGTAACCCACAAAACTGGCTCTTCAAATTTCATAGACTCAATAATTGAGTTGAAAGCGCCTATAAAGCCATTGAGTCCACCCCCCTGTTCAGTGCAGGAATCTATGAGAATCTAAATTGCTTTGCCAAACTAGCAACACACTGTGGCAGCAAAATATATTGCTTTATTTTATTTTGACTTATTCCCTGGAACACCTACTGTAGTGGCAGGTTGTAGGCATCCTTCAGTCTCGAGAGACTACGGTAACGTGCTCTGAATAGAGGACTTGGAACAACGTCTAGTATGGCAGAGGAGGCTAATTCAAGAGTGACAATCCCTTCCACACTGACAACAAATGCAATCTGTCCCCTGTCCAGCTCCCTGATTTTGCTGCTTTTGGGACTGCTTCTTTGCCTCGGCCTGCTGGACAAGGGTCTCTTCAAATTGGGAGAGGCCGTGATGCACCGCCTGCCTCCAGGCTGAACACTCAGAGGTCAAGGTTTCCCATCCATTGAGGTCCATTCCTAAGGCCTTCAGATCCCGCTTGCAGATCTCCTTGTATCGCAGCTGTGGTCTCCCTCTGTGGTGCTTTCCCTGCACTAATTCTCCATACAGGAGATCTTTTGGAATCCAATCATCAGTCATTCTCATGACATGCCCAAGCCAACGTAGATGTCGCTGTGTCAGTAATGTATACATGCTAAGGACAGTGGCAGGTTAACTCTATTGTAATTTACTTTGGTACAGTTTTGCTAGGTGAGAAAATGCCAGGAGGCCAAACTGCTGGTACAACAACTCAACAAGGCATCAAGGCACCACACTTACATTTCAGCAATCTATATTTTTCTCTCTCCCCCCCCTCCATTGTTTAGCTTTGTTTACACATACTTAAGTGGTAGCTTGTAGGAAAGAAATTCCTTTATGAGGCAACATTTTTATGTTTATCTTGCTTATCCTGTAAGGCTTTGTCTTGCAGTGAATTTTAGCACACAGCCGTCCAAACCTCATTTTGTTAAGTACTATGTACCTTTCCAGGATTGCATTTTTACACTCGCCTTTATTATTATAACACTGTATACATACAACATTTCAAACCTTGACACTATCACTTATCTTCATGCTTGATCAAAGATAGTAGTGGAAGAGGAGCATCAATGGGGAATTAATGCAGACAGCACCTCTCCAGGGTGGAAATCCCTCATATAAGATCATGGACACACAGATAACGTGACACCTTTTCTGTTGTCAAACCAACAAGCAGATAAATAGTGGTCTTTATTTTCTCTTGTTTTGGATTTTTACAGATGTTGCTTTATCTGGCCCATCTCAGAGCTTGGCTACAGAATTTGCTAAAGCTGCAGAACAGCTGAAGAATGAAAACATAGAGATCCGACTTGGAAAAGTTGATGTGACAGAGCAGAAAGAGTTAAAAAAGGAATTCAATATCCAGGAATATCCCACCCTGAAGTTTTTTGCAGATGGTGACCGAAAAAATCCCATTGACTGCAAAGGTAAACCAGCAATTATTTTCAATCCTCCAGACCTTGCAGATTGTGGTTTATTCACAAGGGGGAGCTTGTGTCCAGCTCTTAAGGACTGAGCACAATAACGTCAACATTTTAAATCAGAGCAAATGTATGCATGTGAAATTTCTCTCTGTAAGGGAAAGGACATTTATTAAGTCTGAGCTTCACGAAGAGTAGCCAGCAAGGAAGAGGACAAAAGATCACACAGACTTACATACGCAGGCAGAAGAGTAAATAATTGCTGTGATTTAAGTATTTTTAAAAGTTGCCATGCTAATTTTTTTCCAGAATTGGTAGCTTTGAGACTAATGTAACTGTTTGAACATGAGGTTTTGTAGCTCCTAATCCACTTCTTTACACACATTGGTTGAACACCTGTTGGTTAGAGTAGTAAGTTACACTAAAGCAGACCCATTGAATCAGTGGGGATTTTGTGAACCAACTCCTCCAATCAATCCTCCTTTGATTGACTGAAATGGGTCTACTCTGGTTGAGATTTACCTTAGTGTAGTAAGTCACAACTAGAGTAGGCCCATTGATTCACTGGAACCTTTAGAGAAGCTGATTCACAAAATCCCCACTGATTCAATGGTTCTGCTTTAGTGTGACTCTAACCAAGAAGATTTCAGCCAGTACCCAGAACTCATGTATCAAGAAGTGGATTGTAATCCCCAAAAGCTCACATGGAAATGAATATGTTAGTCTGAAAAATATGTCAACATTTTTCTGCTGTTGTGAATATGATCTAAGTAGAAATATAATGCATCTCATAGAAACAAATCCAAGACATTTTGCTGTTTGAAGCACGGCAACGATTGGTGCCCTGATACTGTTCTAGTCGAGGTGCACAGCATCTCCAAACCTAGGCATGTTATTCGGGCACCTGAGGTCAAAAAGCTCTGGCCATGAGAATAAGAATGAAGAAGTACAGTGGTGCCTCACATTATGACGTTAATTTGTTCCAGTGAAATTGCTGCAGAATGAAAACGTCGTAATGCGAAAATAAAAAACGCATTAAAACCCAGTTACTGCGTTCCAATGGGCTAAAAACTCACCGTCCAGCGAAGATCCTCCATAGGGCGGCCATCTTCCGTGGCTATCTTGTGAGGAATCCGTCCCAGAAAACAGTGGGGAGCCATTTTATTTACCCAGCGGCCATTTTGAAACCGCCGATCAGCTGTAGGAAAATCATCATTTTGTTCGCGAAGCAGGGAACCGATCATCGCAAAGCGAAAAAAGCCTATTCAGACCATCATTTTGCGATCGCAAAAACATCGTCGTAATGCGGTTCCATCATAATGCAGGGCAATCGTAAAGCAGGGCACAACTGTAATCATTTCCTACCTTCATATGATACCCAATACTTGCTATCCGACGTGGTTGCTTCATTTGGTCTGATAACAAGGCCAGACCCTTATTTTGCTGCCCAAGTTGGAAATTCTCCCCAGCACTTCTCCCTGGAAATAAAAGCTCAAAATCATAAACTACATAACCGAAACTATTCTGCCCTTTCAGGAGAGTCCAAGTCAGTTGTCTGTAGGAGTTTAATCACTCTATTTAATGGCAGGACCATGTCTGCTTTTGAGAGTCTTCCCCCCCCCCAGCAGAAACCATGCACGGAGAATCAGTTTTTAATCCTGAAGCTAGGTATCCTACTTTCTCATGCTAGTGGAAATAAAAATATTATTCCTAGAGGAATATTTTATATTTATTCTAACAAGAGTGCAGTGTGTGAGGGCTGAGCTTACAGCTATTGAACCAAAGTTACTAATCCAGAAGCGTGTCATTTGGAAAGTACACAACATTTCAGTGTATTGCTTCAAGGAACTTATTCAGAGAGAGTGCAGAAGAAAGAACGCTAAACCTAGGTATAGAAGCCACTAAAGTTGCTTTCCAGGTTGGCAGGTCTGCTGAGCTGAGCGATTCAGGTGAAGCCTCTCTCGATAGAAAAAAAAGAAACAGGAAGTGCAGGGGAAATGAGCCAATGAGGCCAGTCTAAACATAGACTTAGAAAAGACAAGGGGAAAAATGCGAAACGTTAGGAAGAAAAAACCTTAAGAACATGGCTGAACAGCCCGGAAAACCCCCAACAACTATCGGATCCCGGCTGTGTACAAAAATGTACAAAAATGCTACTGTCTTAAAAGCACTAAGAACAGTTCTTAAAATGTCGGGAGGACTAGCAGAGTTTTAACCTGGTGCCAGAAGGATCATCCTGAAGGCTCCAGGCGAGCTGTTCTGTGGAGAACATTCCAGAAATGGAGGGAGGGCGACCCTCCTTCTTAGAGTTTTATTTTGAAACAGTTGTTGCCGTATATGAAAGCCAACTCCATTTGCCTGAATAAATGTCACCAAGGATAATAAGCTCAGTTTGTGAGAAATATGCACGATGGAAACAGTGACAGTATATTTCAATTTAAAGGCCAATGTTTACACTAGCTGATTTAACCATTTGGACTTCATGGGGTTTTTTTTTAATTACATAAAAGAGCTCAGCTGGGCACTTAAAATGCTGACTGACATCTTTCAGCACCTTTCCATTTTCCCTTTTGTTTAGCAGAAAAGCCCACACAAACAACCCCCCCTCAAGAGGGTTTTTCGCCCCTCCTTTTCTTCTGACATCTAATTTAATTAAGCTGACTGCTCAATAAGCCACAGGGTGGTCTTGAAATCTTTCTGGATTACCCGGCCGGTCAATATTTTGCATGGAGGGTGGGTGGGTGTGGGTGTGAGGGGCAGACAGTGTTTTCGAGGGCTGCCGTGCCAACTGTGGCCCTACGTGCTTTTTTCAAGGTTTTTCAGGGAGAATGGCCTGGCCCAAAAGAACATCTGCGAAAGCTGGTGATTAGGCAGCTAATTGGCAACATATCCAATTAACTGGGGAAGTCTTGAAAGCATGAAGGAGAATTAGAGACTCAGTTGGCAAGTAGGTATTATTGTGGAATTGCCCTGGCCTGCTTTGAGTTTGGCCACAAACCCCTGCCAGGACGAGCCCCACAATCAGGCATAGCGAGTCTCCTGATATGGGCGGTGAGTCTATTTGCTGCCTCGTACACTCTCAGACACCCAGTGTGGTTTCGTGGATTGAGTAGTGAAATAAGACTCAGGAGGCCTGGGTTCGAATCCCCACTCAGCCATGGAAACTCACTGGCAGTGTGGAACTGATAAAGCCACCCCTTAAATGTCTTACGAACCTTGAAAGCCCTATTAGGGTCGCCTAAAAATTAGTTCCAACTTAGAGGAACATAACAGCAAACACTCAAATATAACATACACTGAGGCTTTGTCAGGTTTCTGGGGCTTCTGCCCCAATTCCCCCCATCTCAGGCAGAAGTCTGACTGGACAAAGATATGCAAAGAAATCTGGGCACGAGAAATCAGCATGCTGGACAGTTCCAAGAAGAGTTTTCGGTCTGGAACTCAGCCTAGAATGCTGGGGCAACAGAAACGGATCAGGCCCAAAAGGAGCCTAAAATGGACGGCAGGTCCCTTGAAGCCTCGTTCACCTCACCTCTATGCTGCAGGACAGTTCTTGTGGAAACCAGGGATTGCCAGCGCATGGCCTGTTTGCCACAAGCTTGAGAGGGGGCCAGAGATGGCCTGCAGCTCCCTGTCTGCAGCACCCACACAGTCCACATTTAATTTTCTTTGGAAAACATTTTCTTTGTTCAGAAAGTCCCCTTGTGCCCAGTTTGGTCAAAATAAAAATTGAGGGACACTGCAGGATGAAAGCCTTTTTTTAAAAACACACACACACACAATTTGTGTTTTTAAGAAAAAGGGAGTGGAGCATGGGAGCAGTGGTGGTGCTCCAAGACCATGGGCCCTCTGGAGATGGGCCATGGCTGGCCTACGTCCTCTGAGTCAGAGGGCAGAAATGCCACCTCTCCCCACATCTGTGCGGCTGACCCCGGAGAGCCTTCGCAAAGGGCTGCATCCAGAGAGATAAGAATCTCATGAGATTTCTGGAGGCAATATCCTTCCTGAATATTACCCTTTGCAGGATCCTGGCCCAGCAGATTTGGCATGTCATGGAAGGGTATTAAAATGTTTGCCTCTTAATATGTTAATGCTCTGTTTTTCTGCTGCTGGAGAATGGAGACAAGTGCTGAGAGACTTTCTCTTTCCATTCCCAAAATGACTAGATTGATTTCGGATACTATGAACCTTGGTTTAACTTGATTGAATGGCGGGGAGCGGGCAGTTTGCTACTCTGCTTCAGGCACCAAAATGTGCTGGGCCTTGAGCCCTTGGGTGGCATGGCCTCATGATGGCAACAGGACCCGTGTGAGCAGCCACTAAAATTCCCCACACTGAAGTCAAAGCAAGTTTACTTAAGAGCATTGTGGAAAATTTAAATGCAGACTATCACTTTTCCATATTTCAAGGGACTCGGCACTGCTCTGCTAAGGTGATGAGGGACTAGAGACTACCTGAAGTCTGTTCTGGAAGCAGTGTCCTATTTAGTGCTGGAGTTTTCAAGTACAGCTCCCTAGGTGTTGTCAAACTACAACTCCCAGGATACCTGAACGCAGACCAGGTTCTGGAACTTGTGCTGCAGCAATAACTAGGAACCCATCTTCGGGAGCGATCGATACAGTGGCTTGTGAGCTGGAAAATATCATTCTCTTCTGTGGCACACTACTGCGTGGGGAAGGGATAGTGTTATAAAGGAGGAATCGGGGCTCTTAAATTCAGACAAATCTTCTGTCTATTAGACAGGCATTCCTCAGACCCTCTTGTACCATAGCTTGGTGCTCACAAGAGATGTGGTCGCTGACTTTGTTAAGCAAGGTTCTATCAGGTTAGGTAAAGGTAAAGGTTCCCCCTTGACATTGAGTCCAGTCGTGTCCGACTCTAGGGCGCGGTGCTCATCCCTGTTTCCAAGCCGTAGAGCCAGCGTTTGTCCATAGTCATTTTCCGTGGTCACGTGGCCAGTGCGACTAGACACGGAACGCCATGACCTTCCCACCGAGGTGGTACCTATTTATCTACTTGCACTTGCATCCTTTCGAACTTCTAGGTTGGCGGGAGCTAGGACAAGCAACGGGAGCTCCCTCCGTCGCATGGATTCAATCTTACGACTGCTGGTCTTCTGACCCTGCAGCACAGAGGCTTCTGTGATTTAACCCGCAGCGCCACCACATCCTCCCTATCAGGTTAGGCCTCACTAAACATAGTCACCCAAGTCAGGCTGAGGAAAATATAGCTGGGCTTGCTCCTCCACTTCATAAAACTCAATTTAACCTTGCCCTGATTTCACAAGCTCTGCCTAATTTCCCTTGTTTTTCATATATATATATATCCATGATAATCTGCAGCAGGAAGACCTTAATACATACAGTTATTCATGTGAAGGCTTCACTATTGTGGAGGTTTGAATTTCTGGTAAAATTCCTTTTGCTACATAGAGGACAATAGTCTGAAGTTCCCAAAAATCCACCCCTTACTCATCAACTGGCACTAAAAGTCCTAGTAACTCACTCTGAGATATTTGTAGGAATTTTTTTAAAAAAAAGTTCCTTTGCTTAAGAGCTGCTTGAAATTACCGATTATTTGTGTATACTGCTTTCTTTATTGCACACTGCAACCAACCAAACAGATCAACAGCAAACAAACAACTGACACCAACAGAGGAAAAAGAGAGAAATAAACTCTCAGCAGAGAGGCAGGGCTCTCTTTGAATTCAAAGGCTGGAAGGAACAAATGGTTAGTGCTGAATAGACAATAACCCCAGCCTTGAAAAGGCCCTCCCAGTCACACGAACCACTGAGAGGGTGCAAGGTTGCAAAACCTGCATGAAAGGTGTTTTTTTTTCCAGCAAAAACATTTTGTGCCAGGGTTAGGGCAGAGAGCATGCACAGTGGGGTCTCGACTTACAAACTTAATCCGTATTGGAAGGCAGTTCTCAGGTCGAAAAGTTCTTAAGTCGAATCTGCATTTCCCATAGGAATGCATTGAAAACCATTTAATCCGTATCTGCTCTTTTTGTCCATAGAAACTAATGGGAAGCTGCTATTCTGCCTTCTGCCACTAGAGGGGGATATTTTTTCTTTTTTCCTTTTAACCTAAGATGACTTAGCTTTTTAAAAAAGGAAAAAAAAGAGTTCGTAACTCGAATCTAAGTTTGTAAGTCGAGTCCATATATTCCTATGAGAGCGGTTCGTAAGTCGAAACGTTTGTATGTCGAGCCGTTTGTAAGTCGAGACCCCACTGTAATTCTGTCAACACAGCTAATTGGTACAACCTACAGTTTGATAGGATTTAGAAATATTACATGTTGGAGTGGCCTTGGCTGGTTAGGAAACCTGAGGAACTTGCATACAAAATTAATCTTCACAAGCTTTCCTCCTTAATATTTGCTTTTCCTCTTCTCTTTTCTTTGTATTTCATTTTTCATTCTTTCCCATCTTGAAGTTTTTAATATTGATTGTAATAATTCTTTTTTTGTTATTGCTATTATTATTGCATTATTATATTATGACTTTGTAAGCCGCCTAGAGTGGTCATATCGACCAGATAGGCGGGATATAAATAGAATAAACAAACAAACAAACAAACAAATACTCATGCCCTGATACAGGGCATCGAATAATTACCATTCTCCCATAGAAATGAAAAATCATTCTGAAAGAGGATTATAATTTTGAAGGTAAGCTGGCGAATCATTGACCACATCTTTTTTTTTTTTTTAATGACAGGCGTTAGAAAGGCTTCAGCCTTTGTTACCTGGGTTAAAAGAAGGCTAGGACCTAGCACCATACTTGTTAACAGCACAGACCAGGCCCATGGCTTCATAAACGCTGAAGATTTGGCAGTAATTGGCTTTTTTAAGGTAAGGCATTGCGTTACTTTCATTGCTGGCTCCTAACCGAGCACAGTTGAGGAATAAAGCTGAGGCAGACCCCGGGAGCTCCTGACCAAGGACAGCTAAAAGGCATTTGATGAGGGAGAGGTAGGAAAGAGAGATCTATTGGAGGAAGCAGCAAAAGAAACGGAGAGATTGAGGAGATCGGTTTAAAAGGAAGGGAGGTATCCTTAACAGCAAGCTAAAACTAAAAGCAATATTTAAAAAATTCTTCAGGTACGTGCAGAGCAAAGGCTAAAGAAAATAGACAGCAGCTCAGCGGCTCAGTGGAGATGGAGAAATGATAACAGAAGACAAAGAAAAAGCAGAAGTTCTCAATTCCTGTTTTAGCTCAGTCTTTTCCCGGAAGATCCTCCAGACAATTGTGAAGTACAGGTGGAGGGGGATAAGATTGCAGCTGGAGGTTGATAAACAAATAGTGAAGGAATAGCTTAGTAACTTGATGAGTTCAAATCTCCATCAGTACTCTTGGATGAACTGCATCCGAGCGTATTGAAGGAACTGGCTGAAGGACTCTCAGAATGGCTCTCCATGATTTTCTTGAAATCATGGGAAATGGGTGAGGTGACAGAGGATTGGAGGAGGGCTAACGTTGTCCCTATCTACAAAAAAGGTAAAAAAAGAGAGAAAACTGGGAACTACAGGCCAGTCAGATTGACATCAATCCGAGATTGCTAATCAAATTTGTGGATGACACAAAATTGGGTGGAATAGTTATCGCCCTGGAAGAAAAAAAAAAAACAAAATTCACAATGACCCAGATTGGCTTGAGGACTGGGCTGAAAACAACAGATTGAAATTCAACAGGGCGAAATGCAAAGTACTGCACCTAGGAAAAAGAAACCAAACACACAGTTACAAGGTGGGGGATACCTGGCTGAGCCATACTATGAGCAAGAATGATTTTGGAGCTATTGTAAATCAAAAGCTGATTATGAGCCACCAGTGTGACGTGGTTTCAAAAAAGGCAAATACTATTTTAGGCTCCATTAACAGAAGTATAGTGTCCAAATCCTGTGAAGTGCTACGTTTGCCTCTATTCAGCCCTGGTTAAGCCTCACCTTGAATATTGTGTCCAGTTCTGGACACCACACTTCAAAAAGAATGCTAACAAATTGGAACAAATTCAGAGGAGGGCAACAAAGATGATGAGGGGGCTGGAAACCAAGCCTTATGAGGAAAGACTGAAAGAATTTACTATGTTTAGCCTTGAGAAAAGAAGACTGAGGGGTGATATGATAGCACTTTTCAAATATTTGAAAGGCTGTCATACAGAGGAGGGGCAGGATCTGTTCTCGATTATCCCAGAGTGCAGGACACACAACAATGGGCTCAAGTTACAGGAAGCCAGATTTTGGTTGAATATCAGGAAAAACTTCCTAACTGTTAGAGCAGTACGACAGTGGAACCAGTTACCACGGGAGTTGGTGAGTGCTCCAACACTGGAGGCATTCCAGAAAAATTTAGACAATCACCTGGCTGATATCCTTTTTTTTAAATTCTTGCACTGAGCATGGGATTGGACATGATGGCCTTATAAGCCCCTTCCAACTTCATGATTCTATGATTTATAATTCTATGATTCTACATTACAGTATTACAAATTTGTGAGGAGATAATCAAGCCCACTCTGGACTGCCAGAGAGATGAACAAGTGGATTCTAGAGCAAATCTAGAATCCTGAACCATCTCTGGAGGCAAAGTGGTGAAACTGTGGCAATCCTAATTTAGGCACACAATGAGAAGGCAGGATTCTCTGGAAAAAAAAACAATAATGTTAGGAAAGGTGGAAGACAGCAGGAAAGAACGAAGACCAAATGCAAGAGGAACCATAAACCATAAGGAACTTAACTGCATGTCCTCAAAAACAACCCCCTATTGTGAAAAACCAAGTTACAAGGGACAAAAAAAAAAAACACCTCAAAGCATCCTGGGCAATTTATATTGTGCTGCATTCTTGACGGCATTATCAGTAATGGGATGGCAGCTAAATCCCTCTCTCCATAAAATCCTAATGCTATATAAACCCCTAAAACCCTTGTCTAGCTGCCGTAGTGCAGCTAGACAAGGGTTTTAGGGCTTTATATAGGATTTACTTTCTCTCATCTTTCCCATATGAGGCTATTGGGTACTTCCCTGGAGAAATTAGATCTCCTGGTTTCCCTGGCACCTGGGATGAAGCCATGGTAGAATTCTGAGCCCTAGAAAAAAGGTCTCTTTCTGTCACCGAATCACCTTTCAGGGATGAGTGGCCAAGACAGACAAATGAGAAATGTCAATGCTTTGAACTACAACTCCCAGAATACACGAACCAACATTGACTGTGTTGTAGCTGGAAAAAGCAACATTTCCTATCTCTGGTGGTGTGGTGGCATCCTTCTTCACCTCAGTTTATTGTCCAAGCTGGAAAAGAACTATCTCAAGAATGGTACCAAGTTCAACACGGGGGGTGGACATTAGGAGCATCCCCAAATTCATATTTCCACCTAGGCAGATGGAAACAGGATAGAATTCGATGTGTTATTTGTTTCAAATTATGTGGGATTCTGGGAGTTGCATTCCTAGGCCATGTTTAAGCATGGGGAACGAAGACGTTTGTGGGACGAGTAGAAACCCTTGGTGGTTCCCTCCAGCCTTGGGCTCAAAAGTTCTCCATCCCTAGGTTACAGTCCATCTGTAGGATGGGCTCTGTCTTTGCCAGGTTCAGCCTGCTACAGTATGGACAGCTGGCTAGATTGCTCAGTAGTTTAGGTATCTGATTCTGGGCCAGAGGCTGGGAATTCAATTCCGCACTGTACACCCCCAAAGAACCAGCCTGTGTAGCCTTGGGCAAGCTGCATACTCCCAGGGCACATCCAGAAAAAGGTCATGCTAAACCACTTCTGAGTATTGTCTACATAGAAAACCCCAGAAAGATGCCATAAGTCAGAATCGACTTCACGGCATGCAATTATTATCGTAGTTCTGGTGCGTGGTATAGTGGATAAAGTGACAAACTAGGACTCAGTTCAAATTCTCCTCAGTCATGGAAACTCATGGTGTGTGTAGAACTGGTAAAACCACTCCTTAAATATCTCACTTACTTTGAAAGTTGCTTCTCAGCTTTGGAACCAACTCCTTCCTCTTATCTGCCTGGCCCATTTGCTGGTGACTTTTAAGAAGCTCTTTAAAATCTGGCTATTCCGACAAGCCCTTTGCTCCAGTTCCTCAATGGAACCCAGTGAAGTTAACAGCTACTAAGACCACAAGGCTGTCTTTTTAAATGCTTAAATGCTCAAATGTTTTTGTATTTTATTATGTTAGGGTTTTTTTTGTTATACTAAAGTTGAAGTTTTGGTTTATTGTGTAGGGTTTGATGTTTACTTATTGTTTATTGTTTATGTTGTGAACTGCCCAGAATAGCCTCAGGTTAGATGGGTGGTACATAAATAAAATAATAAAAGTCCTACCAGGGTTGCTATAAACCAGTTCTGTCTTGATGGCACATAACTGTACTGATGGACAACATTTCTTTAAACAGAGACTTCAAGGTGGAGCCGTGGAGGTTTTCTACGAATCTTCAAGAGATGTTCCAGAACTCCCTTTTGGGGTAACAGCCAGTGAAGAAGTTTTCACTGATTTTAGTGTCAGAGAAGACATGGTGATTATATTCCAAAAGGTATTCCTATGCATTTCATCATATACACTGAGTAAGCAATTCCTTCAGTCCTGCTGATCTTTATGTAGCCAAATGTCATCATTCACCCACAAGAAGAAGGATGTATTACCAAGCTTGGGAGAACCTCAAAGTTTGCAGTAGGGTTTAAAAAACCCAATACATAGCAGGTGAAGATAGGGAGGTATCGTTTTTGCCTTAATGTCTTTTTTTTGGGGGGGGGGGGTTTGCAAGGGACCAAACCAGCCTTCTTATTAAACAGGGTGATCTCATGGCTTTCGGCAGCAGATTTGGGATGCCAGGAAAATATAGCAAATTCTTTGGTTTTTGTGTATGTGTGTGAATGTAATTTTACTACCATGGATGAGGAGAGATAGGGGTGGTCTCTTCTGCCTCCTGTTCCAAAATAACCTGGCTGGCATTTGATATAATCTGCCTTCATGTGTTTGTGTGTGTGCATGCGCGTGCACCTGTGTGCTATTCGTTGTCCTGTCTCATACCACAAAATACTTTGTGCATAGGGTAGAGGGATCTAAAGGACAATTGTAGAGAAAGAGGACACTGGTCCAAAGAGGTCTGATCTAGCAGAATCCTTCTCATGTTCTCCTTTCTTTTTGACAGCTAGTTAAAGCAACTGTGAAATAGCACTTCAGTCCTTTCCATGGGATGGAAGATGCTCCGAAAGCCATTTTTACCCTCTCCTGGGATTGGGTAGGGATGGTGGAAATAATGAAAGGAGGCCTTTCTTTAATTTTCAGTCTTTCGTTGCTCTCCGAAAGAAAGTCTCTGCAATATGAAACATTTAGCATTCCGAAGGGGAAGTTAAGGAAGATTACGGATTTCTTTTGTATTTTGTATTTGAATTACTCTGCCTTTTTTTTTTTGTCTTTTAATTTATTGATGTTTGCAGTGACCTTCTCCTACTTCCTTTAATGTTGCCGGAGTGCCCAGCTGCCTGTCCTTCACCTGGTGAAATGCAGCCTATGGTACTGCTTTGAAGCTATCAAAGCAGTGGAAGAGAGAGCTGTCTTTCCAATTCAATCATATTTTGAAGCTTGGGGTCAATAATATGTCCTTAGTAACTGTGTGCAATTTTGATTTTGATCACGATAATGGCTTCACTTTCTCATCTGTGTGATTTCCTGAGCAAACTAGCCTCCTGCAGGATGCTTTCCAATTGTCTGCAGCACTGGTTCTTAACCTTGGGTTACTCAGGAGTTTTGGACTGCAACTCCCAGAAGCCTTCACCACCAGCTGTCCTGACTGGGGTTTCTGGGAGTTGCAGTTCAAAAGCATCCGAGTAACAAAGGTTAAGAACCACTGGTCTACAGCAGTGGTTCTTAACCTTTGTTACTCAGGTGTTTTTGAATTGCAACTCCCAGAAACCCCAGCCAGCAGAGCTGATGGTGAAGGCTTCTGGGAGTTGCAGTCCAAAAACATCTGAGTAACAAAGGTTAAGAACCAGTGGTCTACAGCAGTGGTTCTTAACCTTTGTTACTCGGATGTTTTGAACTGCAACTCCCAGAAACCCCAGCCAGCACAGTTGGTGGTGAAGGCTTCTGGGAGTTGCAGTCCAAAACTCCTGAGTAACCCAAGGTTAATAACCAGTGGTCTACAGGCCCTGGGGTTGTAGCAGCAATGCTTCAAACAAGGCTGAGTCCGGCTGCCATTTTGTGTTTCCCACAATGCCCCAAAGTACTGCCAGATTAACAGTATTGTGGGAAATTAAAGAGACAGCTATCCCGAGGTGCTCAGAAGGCTGGGTCGAAAAGAATAATGAGGTGGATCTTAGGACAGACATCAGACGTTAAAAGCTTTGCATTGCAGTTTTTAACAAATGTTTCTTCAAGAAGGGAAAGAACTTAAAAGGAAAGATACGCTCTAACTTCCTACTCCCTTCATGAGATCTATGGTTGACTTCATTGCTAAATCCAGTGTTTCTTGCGATCCAGGGAAAGCCTGTCCATAATGAAGCATTCAAAGAAGGCAAAGTAAATCAAGTGGAACTTACCAGACTAATCAAAACATTTACCATGGAGTTGGTCACCGAATATAATCTTGAGGTATGTTAGGTGCTTGCTGCCTAAAATCAATGGTATGGATACCCCCTAAAGTGCTGAGCTGAAAATGTTACTTTTAAGATTAGGGAATATAATGACAAGGAATATAGTGGTAGGATGATGCTCTGGCTGAGAGTATACTATTTTCCCATTCCCCATTTCCAGTTGGCTTCAGTATGGTGTTATGTCCCTTTTTTCTTTTGGGGGAAAGATTGTCTCCCCTCTAGAATTAGGCATTAATAGATGAGTTTATATCTGGCCTGTGTGTTTTCCATATCCATCAAATCACAAATTTGTTCCACCCAATTTCCAAATCATTCTGCATTTCCCTTGTCCAACCTGCACAAAAATTCATGTTCATGTCCATTTGTAACTTTTCCTTGCATACACATTTTTGTTCAGTGATTCACCTAATTATTATTATTATTTTGTGTGCACCACTTCCTTCAATCTGCACATTTCTGTCTGGAATTTTTTAAGGAGGTAATTGCATCACAAATTTTGGAACAGGGCATCATGATAAGAACAACTCTATTTTGATTCCCCCTCTTGCTTATCATGCAGAACAAACAAAATTGCTTTCTGTCCTATTTCTTTTAAATTGTTTACTTGTTTTGTACTCTTCATGAAATGTGTACAGTTTATTGCCGGGTTTTTGTTATGATAAACAAAACACAATTATTAAACGTAAGAAAAGAGTTTAACAAGGAAGCATCCAGGAGGAAAGAACTTTTGGTGTGGGTTGGCATCTAGATCTTTCATCCCGAGTCCACCTGCAGGTCTGTTTCCTCCTCTCTTGAAATCATTTGCAGCTCCCATCAGCCCTAGCCATCATAACCCATGTAGGAGGAGGATGGGAATTGCAAGCCAACAAGGACCAGACTTTCCCATCTCTTCTCTAGACTTACCAGTCATCATCCTGATAGCCCAACATCTTTCTTGTAAACTAGGCATTTGCAAATTTCAGATGTCCGGTGCTAATGCTTCTTCTCCAGAACCTCAGAGAACCACAACCATCCTCTGCCCCCCACCCAATTTGCAATTTTTGAAAAAAGGCTCTGTGTGTGTGTGTGTGTGTGTGTGTGTGTGTGTGTGTGTGTGTTCATGCACGTGTGAAGCCTACAAGCCAGACACAGCCATACCTCATCTAGAGAGAGGTAATCCTGGAACACAAAGTATGATAGCAATTGCTAGAGAACAGAAAAGCTTTCCATGAACACTTCAGTGCATCCCTGATGTATTTCAGCTTTGGTAAATGTTAACAATAAGCTCCTCTGAGAGCCAATTTGTGCTGGGGGAAAAATGGCTCATTTAGCACTGCATTGAAATCTCCCAGTAGAACTTTTCCCCAGCCTTTAACCAGGGGCCAGGGATAAGCATCCCATCCCTCTAATTATCAGATTCTTTGCTTTAAGGAAGCAGTGAGCAAAGTGGGCCCACCAAATATCTAACTCCAAGTAGGGCATTAAGGGGAGGAGGGGCATTTGAGCTCACCTCTAGCCAGCTAGATCATCTGCAACTGAGCACAACTATCAAGCGGCACCTTTTTTCCTCTGATGTGCTACACACTTGGAATAGTTTGATTACATTTTAGGCACTAGGAAATCCTGGCTCGGTAACTTGTAATTAGTGTTACTAGTTCCATGGCAGTTAAAAGTGGTGTCCTACTAATATAACGGTGTAGAGTAGGCAAACTATCTTTCTGGATTCCGTTCTCCACTTGGCAAATACTTATGGAAAATAAACTGTTTTCTGTTTCCCCAGACATCTGTGAAGATTTTTGATATACCCGTGGACAACCACGTCGTGCTGTTCATGCCCAAAAGCTCCAGTGCGTTTGTCGAGGCTTATGAAAATTATTCATCTGTTGCTCCAGAATTCAGAGGAAAGGTCTGTAGAGTTGACAATCAAGTTGAGTTCTCTTGCACTTCAAATGTCAAATATCAAAATATGGCTGTACATAGAGGCATGGCAGTAAAGAGCCTCGTGGCGCAGTGGTTAAAACGCTGTACTGCAGCTAAAACTGTGCTCACGACCTGGGGTTCAAATCCCAGGTAGCCGGCTCAAGGTTGACTCAGCCTTCCATCCTTCCGAGGTCGGTAAAATGAGTACCCAGCTTGCTGGGGGGGGGGGCAATGTGTAGACTGTATAATTAAAAATTGTAAAACCGCCCGGAGAGTGCTTGTAGCGCTATGGGGTGGTATACAAGTCCAATCAATCAATCAATCAATCAATCAATCAATCAATAAATTTTGATGTGCACGTAACTCATCACAAGGATCCCACTAGTCACCCATTAAACCATAGAGTCCAAAATGGAGGCAGTTGTGTTGTTGCAGATCAACAAAACCTGTTCTAGCAGTGTTCATCTCCATCGAGAATACAATGTTTGTAAGACTAATGGGTCTTAATCACCCATTCAAGATCAATAAGGGCAATGGTCAGGGAGCTGGGAGTTTTCATCCCACTCAATCAGAGGAAATCAGGTTGGGAAAAACTATTCTGGGAAACTTTCCTGCTTTGCCCACCATTCCTCAGATCATGTTCATCTTTGTGGATACTGATGAAACCAGAAATGGGCGTGTGATTGAGTACTTCCGTGTCACGGTGGCGGAAATCCCTGCTGTCCAAATCCTAAATCTCACCAACGATGCGAGGTACAAGATGCCTGCCGAGGAAGTCACCCCAGAAAATCTACGGAGCTTCTGCCAGAACTACTTGGAAGGAAAAGCAAAGGTACTGCATCTTTCTTGCATGGAAACAAATGAGATCAAGTAACCAGGTGGCATTGCGGATTAAACCGCAGAAGCCTCTGTGCTGCAAGGTCAGAAGACCAGCAGTCGTAAGATCGAATCCACGTGACGGAGTGAGCCCCCGCCGCTTGTCCCAGCTCCCGCCAACCTAGCAGTTCGAAAGTATGTAAAAATGTAAGTAGATAAATAGGTACCACCTCGGCGGGAAGGTAACAGCGTTCCGTGTCTAGTCACACTAGCCATGTGACCACGGAAACTGTCTTCAGACAAACGCTGGCTCTATGGCTTGGAGATGGGGATGAGCACCGCCCCCTAGAGTTGGACACGAGTGGACTAAATGTCAAGGGGAACCTTTACCCTTACATTTAACCCAGTTAAAAAGCTTATTTACGAAGCAGACAAGTTTCTCTAGTGTTGCACTGAGTTTATGGTGAGCTGGGGCTATAGTGCTGTGGAAATTTCACATTACTTAGACCAAAAAAACCCACCAAACATAACCCCCCCATGTAAGCCTTGAAGAGAAGATTAAGTTGAGTGATGACAGCATTCTTCAGGCATCTGAAGATGGAGTGGACATGTTCTTTGTTGTTCCGGGGGTGGGGGGGGTGGCATGGCAAGAACAAATATGTGTGAACTGCAAAGGGGAAAAAGCTTTCAACTCAACACTGAGAGAAACCTTGTTGGTGAATTGCTTTGAAAGGTGGCAGCCTCTCTTTCACTGACAGAGACTGGATGACCACAACAATGATTTTGTAGTTCTAACATTCATGAATGACAGATCCTGTATGGACAAGAGAGTTGGACCAAATCACCTCAAATCACATCTGCATTAAAATACTATGATCTGGTGATCCTGTCTTTCTCTTCCAGAATTTATATGAATTCCCCTGGTAAGTCAAAATTCTAAAGGAATGAAATATAGAATACAGTGGTGCCTCACTAGATGATGATAATCTGTTCCACTGAAATCGCTATTTAGTGAAATCATCGTCTAGCGAAAAGCATTTCCCCATCGGAATGCATTGAAACCTGTTCAATGCGTTCCAATGGGGAAGAGTCGTCGTCTAGTGAAGATCGGCCATAGGAAAGCTGCTTTGCGAACCGCCGATCAGCTGTTTAAATAGCTGTTTTGCGAAGCTTAGGTCCTGAAAACACCCATTTTGCAAGCACGGAGGGAGCTGTCAGAATCGTTGTCTAGCGAAAATCGGTTTGCGAAGCAGGGGCCAAACATTGTCTAGCGAAATTCCCCCATAGGAATAACTGTTTTGCAAATCGCTATAGCAATCGCAAAAAGCCAATGTCTAGCGAAAAACCTGTCATGCAGGGTAGCTGTCTAGCAAGGCACCACTGTACTGGACAACACTGGAACAGGATTCAGAGATAAGAGCCCATCACTGTGTTGGCTGGATAGTTCAATGGTTTAGGTATCTAGCTGTAGAGCCAGGCAACTCCCCACTGTGCCTCCTGAGAGAAGAACCAGCCTATGTAGCCTTGGGTAGCCTCCACAATCCTAGAAGAAGAGGATGGTAAACCTCTGAGTATTTCATACACAGAAAACCCTGGAAAGATTCACTGTAAGTCAAAACTGACTTGACGGCATAGAATTATTATTACCATTATTAGTTCATCAGTCCCTATTTATGGGCAATGGTTTTGCTTTGCTTTCAGCTTCTATCTCTTTCTTCTTCTTAGCAACACTTGTCTAGTGAGGAAATCCAGAAAGGCTGGGATAAGAAGCCCGTGAAAGTCCTTGTTGGAAAAAACTTTGACAAAGTTGCCTTTAATGACAAGAATCACGTGTTTGTCATGTTCTGTAAGTATCACTCAGAGACACTGCATCTGTGCTACACAGCTGTAGCAGTTTGACTATCTTATGGAATCCTGGGGTTTGTAGTTTGGTGAGGCAGTTAGATATTTCTGCTAGAGTGCTTTAATGCAGTGGTCCCCAACCTTGGGCCTCCAGATGTTCTTGGACTGCAACTCCCAGAAACCTTCACCATCACCTCTGCTGGCCAGGATTTCTGGGAGCTGAAGTCCAAGAACATCTGGAGGCCCAAGGTTGGGGGCCACTACTTTAATGGACTTCCACAGCGTAAAATTCTGAGCACCTCACCCAAGTTCGAAAGTTCACAATTCTATTAAGTGGAACTATGGCAAAGCGGTAACAAACTGCACTGATTAGTGCAGATCAGTGGTCCCCAACCTTTTCCCAGCCGTGGACCAGTTGGAGGGGGTAGGGTCTGTGTACGGGTGGCGTGGCACACTCGCATGGGGGCATTGCAGGCTTGAGGGTGGGTGTGGCACTCTTGCACGCATGTGCGGGGGCGTGGCATACTCGCACAGAGCGTGGCGCACTCGCGGGGAGGGGAGTTCATGGGGGGCAGGAGATCTGTGTCTGTGGCCTGGTCCTGCCTCGGCCACGGACCGGTGCCAGGTCACAGACTGGGGGTTGGGGACCCCTGGTGTAGATCACCAGTTTAAGAGCCAAACTATACTCTAAAAATCTAATAATATTGCAGACAACCTGTTAAGTGTTTCAGAGAAATGATTCTGATAGACTTTTGTTGTTGCTGTTGTTATGTGCTGTCAAGTCACCTCCGATGTACGGCAATCCTATGAATGAGAGCTCTCCAAAATGCGCTCTCCTCAACAGCCCGGCTCAGCTCTAGCAAACGCAAGCCTGTGGGTTTCTTGAGAGAGTCGCTCTATCTTGTATTTGGTCATCTTCTTTTCCTCCTGCCTTCAACTTTTCCCAACATTATTGCCTTTTCCAGAGGATTCTGCCTTCTCGTGATGTGCCTAAAGAAGGACAGCCTCAGTTTCAACATTTTTGCCTTCAAGCTTGAGTTGATCTAGGACCTACTTGTTCATCTTTCTGGCAGTCCAGGGCAACCACAAAGCCCTGTTCCATTTTTTTCCCTGTCAGCTTTCTTTACTGTCAAGCTTTTAGCCCCTTTAGGGTTGAGCCAACATACATCTTGACATGCAAAACCCATATTTACCTCCCAATATCCAATCACAAACCAAAGCAAGCTAATTTGCAAATTATGGGGTGCGGGCAATTCTATTTATTTATTTATTTATTTATTTATTTATTTATTTATTTATTTATTTATTTATTTATTTATTTATTTATTTATTTATTTATTTATTTAATTAATTAATTAATTAATTTATACCCCGCCTATCTGGCCCACCGGACCACTCTAGGCAGCTTCCAAATATAAAATCAAATAATAAAACATAGACAAATACATAATAATCAAACAAGAACAGCAGTAAAGATAAAAAGGAAAAGTAAGAAAAAATCAAGAGTTGGCTGGAGGGAAGGCCTGAATAAACAGCCATGTTTTTAATTGGGTTTTAATTGTTCTCCTGCTGTGACAAACAGAATTTTTCAGCACTTAAGGAATTCTTTCTTCTAAAGCTATAATAATATGGCTGTATAGTTTGGGCCATGGTGACCAGATTTGGACTGATTATAGGGAACAATTCTCATTATGACTATATTTGCCCTATTATTATTTTTCTCTCCTCACAGACGCCCCATGGTCACACCGTTGCCAGACATTGTTCCCCATTTGGGAAGAGCTTGGCAAGATGTTTGAAAATCACAAAAACGTAGTCATTGCAAAAATAGACTACACAGCAAATGACATCCTGTTGGTCAATGTGGAACGGTATCCATTCTTCAGGTACTTCCCAGCAGGATCTGAAACTGAGGTGAGACCCTGTTAGTCCTGCCTTATGTACTTTTGGGGTGATGTATATGCTGGAATGGAATGAAATGAAATGGGCAAATGTTAATCTCCATTATTGCTCTTAGAAATGGTCAACTTTGATGTAGAATTTGCTGCAATTTCAGAGTAGTGCTTTGAGAGATTAGGAAAACAGCATGCAGGGGAAAGAACACAAATCCATACTGCCTGGATTTTAAGAATGAATGTATCGAATCTGTGACCCGCAAGATTTTGAGTATAAGTGTGCAAAGAAACCTCAATGTTTGAAATGCACACAAATAAACACACACAATTAAAGTGAGTATCTTTGAAACATGTGCAGAAACCTGGTTTAGTTAACCACAGAGATGTAAGCAAAAGACGTACACGTGAATAAGACCATATGCTGTCGAGTCAATTCCAATTTATGGTGAGCCTCCCAGGAGTTTTCCAGGGGTGAAGTATTGAAAAGTGCAGCTTGCCCAAGGCTGCACAAATGGCCGGGTATAAACAACACAACCCACAAACGTTCTTAGTGATCTTGGCTCTCCTGGGGGGGGGGCATAGCGGGGGCTCAAATCTGCAGCCAGGGACTCCAGCCCACACATTAGTGGGAATATGCCTTCAAATTTCAGTACCTTATGGAATTCTATACCTCAGGAAAGGTATTTGCAAAAACACACAGACATTTCATATCCTTCCCCCCCCCCATCAAGGCATTGCAAAACGGAGCAAAGAAGATTCAGTACAAAAATGGGGAGCAAAGGGAGGTGGCATTTGGAAAAACACCAAAGAACAGTGCAGTAAGTGGGAATGACAATAATGAAAAAAGGTTCAAGTTGTACAGAAGTTTCTACTTATTTTTTACTAGAATCTCACCTACAGTGATGATTTGCTCTGTCCCTTGATTTACTGGTGTTTAGTTAATCATTCAGGCCTTCTGTAGCTATCCACCATTTATCTGACTGGTTCAGGTAGCATTTAGAAAGCAGAAGATGAAATAGGTAAATCTGGATAGCTCTGTGGTTTAGACATCTGGTTGTGGAGCCAGAAGTTGGGAGTTCGATTCCTCACTGTGCCCCCTTGACAGGAACTCAGCTCAACGATCCATAGGGTCCCTTCCAGCTCTGCAGTTCTAAAATTATTATTATCAATTATCATTAGTAGCGGCGACAGAAGCAGCAGCAGGAACAACATCTAAGCCATTGCCTCCAGAGTCCTAGCCTATCCGCTTCATCATCCTGGGTATCCATATCATTTTTAGCCACTATTATTTTTGAAAAATAATATTGCTATATGTTGTTTATTTTCTCCTTGTCAACGTCAGTAAGAGAAGTGAGCAACTTTGGCTGCATGCTTTGAGCTCATGATATGGCATGGCGTTCTTCACATTTCTAAGGACAGCAACCTGGTTGTTGCTGACTGCTGTCCAGGATCTAGCCATATGTTGGACCTAAAAGAAATGTCGCAGCACCTGCTCGATCTAGCTGATGTACGCTGTGGCTGAGATCTTAAAGGAGTTCCTTTTGCAGATCACAACGCCCAGAATCCACCAGCCAGCATGACTACTTGACCACAGCAACCAGCTAGGAGGAAGTTGTGTGTAACCTTGCAGGCAAAGTCAGTCAGATCGCTCTGACTTGGATGCTTTAGCAGTCAGTGGTTCTTAACCTTTGTTACTCAGGTGTTTTTGAACTGCAACTCCCAGAAAACCCAGCCAGCAGAGCTGATGGTGAAGGCTTCTGGGAGTTGTAGTCCAAAAACATCTGAGTAACAAAGGTTAAGAACCAGTGCTTTAGATGATGCAGGTCCTGTGGATGGAATGTTGGTCCCTCCTCGTCCTGTTATAATGGATATGTTTCAGTTGGAAAAGCCTGAGGATGTGGACAGGATACCTCGAAAAATGAGAGCCACTATATATGCCCTTGCTTGCCCTTCCTGGCTTATAAAAGCAGCCAGAGTGGGAATGGCTGAGTGGCTACAGGTAGTGGTTAATGCTTCCATGCAGCAGGGTAGGATCCCAGCAAGTTTAAAGAAGGCAGTAATAAGACCATAATTGGAAAAACCCTCCCTGGATTCCAATTTACTGGACAATTATTGGCCAGTCTCAAATACAGTGGTGCCTCACTTTACGATTGCCCCGCATTACGACGAATCCGCTTTATGAGTCCTAGCCTATCCACTTCATCATCCTGGGCATCCATATCTTTTTGCGATCCTGGGCACCCTGGGCATCCATATCGAAACGATGGTCTAAATGGGGGAATTTCGCTTTGCGATGATCAGTTTCCTGCTTCGGGAACCGATTCTTCGCAAAACAATGTTTTTCTAACAGCTGATCGGCGGTTTCAAAATGGCCGCCGGGTAATTAAAGTGGCTCCCCGCTGTGTTTAGGGATGGATTCCTCGCTATACAGGCAGCGAAAATGGCCGCCATATGGAGGATCTTTGCTGGGCGGTGAGTTTTTACCCCATTGGAACTCATTGAATGGGTTTCAATGCGTTTCAATGGGGTTTTTTATTTCGCTTTACAATGTTTTCGCTTAAGGCGATTTTCCTGGAATGGATTATCATCGTTAAGCGAGGCACCACTGTATTCCATTTCTGGACAAGGTACTAGAGTATGTAGTGGTTTCTCAGCTCCAAGATCTCCTGAATGAAGTGGGTTATCTTGACCCATTTCAGTCTGGTTTTGGACTGGCCTATGAGATCATAAAATTGTAGAATCAGGACGTTGTACTCAGAGGGTGATGATTAATGGCTCATTCTCAAACTGGGAGGAGGTAACAAGTGGGGTACCCCAGGGCTCAGTCCTGGGCCCAGTGCTTTTCAACATTTTTATTAATGACCTGCATCGGGGTGTGCAGAGAATGATAATCAAATTTAAGGATGACAAATTGGGTGGAATAGCTAATACCTTGGAAGAATAGGAACAAAATTCAAAATGATCTAGATAGGATGGTTGTTGTGGGTTTTTCTCCAGGGTAGATTTTCAGCCATATGTCTCTCCTGGAGACTAACATTGGAACCCTTCTGCATGCAAATCTGACACTTTATTATGGAGCAGTGGTGCGATCGGAAGCCAGCATTCTCACCACGTGAAAAGCCTTGATCTCTGGAACAGTTTCCTAAATCACTTTTGGTAAACAAGACAGCCGGTGAGCTTTGTTGCATCACAATTAATACATGTTGTATTTATGCAAAGATTTGCAGATGCAACAACAACAAAACACTTTTCTCTCAATTGCTTTTTGGATCCCTCATTCATAGGCTTTTCCAAAAGAAGGAAATAATCTTACAAGAAGGGAAATCACCATTTTTTAAAAGGATGCACGTTCAACAAATGCTCATATTTCACCATTTGGACGGATAATCTAATTGAAAGAAGAACATCACCTCTGGAGCCGAATAATTTGATTCAACTGGAACTCTTTTATAATTAAGACATTACTCAGGTTTTCATTTTTTCCCCCATTCCCCGCACATAAATTATATTCAAAGACATTTGTCCTCATTTAATCTCTTCAGATGGCTCTCTGTTGCTGTGAGTTCATGCCTAGATTCTAATGAACCAAGAAGCAGCCAGTGCATTTAAATGGTGCAACATGTGTCACTTACACAATCCTGAGCCATATTATTTTTTTAAGAATATAAATGCTTTGAGGTTTTTGTTCTGTTTTTACATTGCCATTGGTATAGCTTCAGTTTCTAGAAAGACTGCTTGAGAAGATACTACGTATTACATGCCACCTCTTGGATGTAGATGTTAGCAATTGCTCCAAGACAATGGTTCCAATCTTGTGGTTGTTGTGGGTTTTTCGGGCTTCTTGGCCGTGTTCTGAAGGTGGTTTTTCCTAACGTTTCGCCAGTCTCTGTGGCCAGCTTCTTCAGAGGACAGCAATCTTGCCCCCCAGATGTTCTTAGATTACAATTCTCAGAAATCCTGGCCAGCACAACTAGTGGTAAAGATTTCTGGGCGTTTAAGTCCAAGAACATCTGGAGACTCAAGGTGAACCATTGCCTTGGAGCAATGCGGGGGTCGGAACATGTTAGGAAAAATGAAAAGAAAATTGTCATGAAATGAGCTTCTGTTATAACTGAAGAGTCCTGGCACAGCCGCTTGAGGGGGGGGGGGGGTGGAGCAAACACTGAACAGATCAAGATGCGTCTATATTCTTTGGGAATGTACAAACCCTCAACAAAAAAGAAATGGTAGCTCTACTGATGATGGTGGTGGAGATAGAGAGGCAAGATGTAGCACAAACACTGTGGGGAAATAATGCAAAAATCTGAACATATTTTATCAGTCAGACTTTCTGGAAAACTTATCAACATGACTATCTATGTCTATGCTCCAGCTAAAGATGCTGAAGAAGCAGAAATCAAAGCTTTCATGCCAGGGGCCAAGAGGAAAGTGATCATATATGAAAATAGGATGTGCAGATAATCATGGGTGACTGGAATGCAGAAGGTAATGGGTGAAATCACCACCGTCTTCAGTGAGAAGAATCAGATAGTAGGTGGTAGGAGAAACATTTGACGGAAAAATATGCCTAATAGAGTCAACGCCACGTTGACCTACTGTGTGAAAGAAATGCTAAACAGGATACCCACTCAGTTTTACCCATAGGAAGAGATTTTATGTTCTCATTTTCTTATGAAATGTACAACGTGGCTGTAACTGTGAGGAGACCACATGATTTCAGATCCTTCCACGTTGCTTTAACACCTGCTCCCACTTCCACTCTTTTAAGGTCATCCCTTATAGAGGGGAATACACTCTGGATGCTTTTGCTGAATTCTTAGAAGATCAAATCAAGGCAAGAAAGAAGGTAAGGGATGTTGCTCATCTAAGAGACTATTCTTTAAAAGATGTACCCATGTGTTTCCTGCACATTGCAGCCAATTAGGAAGACTTGAGTAATATAATCTTTATAAGTTGGAGTCTCTGTTGCTTGAGGACAGTGGCATTGTTACCGGGGGGAGGGGGGTGTTGCCATGGAACTGTGCTGGTGGTGATCAGCAGCCTGATATCTATGCCCTTTATGTAGGTCATGTTCCATCTGACTCAAATGCTTCACACACATTTTCTCACTATGCTGTGTAACACGGATGTGCATCTTACAGTCTTTCACTTTTGGAGAGGAACAGAGACCCAGAAATGTTTTATTTTTTTCTCCTGCGTGAGGTATCTTTTTTCCTCCAAGATATTTTATATGAACTTCTATAGGATTTTTTAAAAGTTTCATGAATATTTTTTTTCTGGAAGAAATGCCATACTGTGTTGGATTATTACAATTCCTGCACAGAATGCTATCCTTCCTGTACAGGATTCACCAGAAAAGGCATTAAGCGGTGCAGAGTCTCCTGCATAGAAAAATGGGTGGACATGCAGGAAGGGGATAGAAAAATGAGGCCAAAGTCTCATTCTGATGGGAACCCAGGAAATCTGATGCAGGGACATGTCTTGGAATCAAGAGACTTGGAACATCTCTAAGAACAAGAAAATTTACAAATATTCATTACCTCAATTCTGCATAACTCAGAAGCTTGCATAACTTTTGAAGAATTTCTGCTACACCTCTAAAATGTGTACATGAGATTGTTTAGATGTGGGGTAGGCATGGATCTGAGCAGACCCACAGTGTTGCAGATTTATCCATGTATTGTTGCTTCCTTGGCTAAAATTCAATAGTGAAAAAATGGTACATGCTCACTCTGTTTTCCCTTCTGCATCACACAACTAAGTCTGCTCGTCCACAACTAAGTCTGCTACTTCTGAGTAGCCCGGCTTGATTGTCAAACATATGCTTTGCAAATCCAAGAGAATTCTGGCTGATAGTAATAAAACCAGGGTGAAGACCGAGGCCAAATTCAGCTGTTGGTTCCCAACTGAAGTAAACCCATTGAGACAGTGGGCTTACCTGCAGTTAACAAAAGTCTCAGGCCAAAATCCTGTTGCTTAGCATAGTAAATCACACTGAAAAAGCCCCTTTGAATCAGTGGGGATTTGGCAAGTGAAGTCCTCCATAAGTTCCATTAAATCAATTGAACCTACTCTAGTTGTAATTTGCTGTACTAAGGTAGATTGCAACTAGAGTAGCCCCATTGGAATCAGCAGAACATACGGAGGAGTTGACTCACCAAATAACCATTGATTGAAAGAGGCTACTCTACTGTTACTTACTATGCTAAGCAACAAGAATTCAACCAGAATATCTGCTCTAATGAAGAATGATAATTCAATTTTCACTTGAGAGTCTTGCTACCCATTACATAGATCACATCAAAACAAACTATAAATGACAATCCAGCTGCTGACTAGTGAAGATTTAAAAGTTTTACAAACATTGTGGATGAGAATACCCTGTTGTCACCCTGAAAACCAACCTAAGGATGGGAAGAAATTTTCTTGCTCTACCCAATATAGTTTGCAGCTCCCAGACTAATTCACAGATCAAAACACAATTAGCCTTTGCTTTGCCTGATGTTGTGATGCCACGTTTTGCACACATGACAAATGTGTTTATCCTTGAAGATGCCATATTGTCTCTCAATGGTGCAGCAGGACCAGACCTTTCCAGGGGGTAGAAAAAGGAGACTCAATGGGTCTTATAGATTACCACATGTCCACCTCAAAGTTACAAAGCCAGGCTCAACTGTTTCCTGCTCACTATAACAACAGTGTTTATGAAGTACCGTATTTTTCCATGTACAAGACTATACTTTTGTCTAAAATCTTTAGAATAAAAATTGAGGGTATTCTTATACACGGAAGTAAGATGAGGAGAGAGCAAAAATAAGTGGAAGGGAAAGCAGGGATCAAAGTGATCCTGCAGGGCTTTGATCCCTTTCCCCCTACACTTGCTAAGTCCCACTTAGATTTCTTACTTTGGGTTAGAAAAGGGGGGCGTCTTATACATGGGGGCATCTTATACACAGAAAAATACGGTAACTCTATTCCATAATGTTATAAACATTTCTGGCACAGGACTCATCAAAGACCGAAAAGGAACGCCCTGTGAAGGAAGACAAAGAAAAGACTCAGAAGGAAGAACTATAGATTTTCTACAAAACAGGATGCAAGGTGGTTTTTCAAGGTTGGCTAAATTATGTACAAGACTTTTGAACAGATTGTGTCAACTTCAGGAGACACTGGAAACAATAAATAAAAGATAAACACAAGGGCTTAGTTGTATCTGTCTTGGCTCGGCCATACTGCTTCTCAATAGCGTGGGAAAGAGTTTCGGCATTTGCTCTGAGAATCTTCATTGTTCTCGTCACATGGCTGAGACAAGCAAACCTTGTAAAGTATGCAAGGATCAGATGGTTGGGCAGATTGACCTGTTCCATTGGTAAAACTCAAATGGCTAGCTAGCACACTTCAGAACTGTTCAAATATCTGTGGTTTTCATACTTGCATAAGAGGCACAAAATCAACACCGGAAACTTCCTGTACTTGGCATGCATGTGTCCAGGCATTTGAGAGGTTTCTATCTCCATCTTTCACTTTAACAAAAGCTTTTGAGGCAGCTGATAAAGCCAATCTCACATATGACAATACTTTGAAAGAAAACTTTTCCTAAAAACCAGCTCAGCAAAATATTAAAAACCCAAGAGAATACAGTGCTTTAGTGACTTTTTTTGTGTAATGTGCAGGGATGGGGAGCATGTGTCTTCTTCCTCCCCGATGTTACTGGATGGAAGATTCCATCATCCTTCACTCATAGTAATAGTGGCTATTGATCAAGGGTGTTGCGGTTTAACAACTTTCAAAATCTCAGATACTTCAGCCCCGTTTTAATAGAGGCAATAAGTTAGAAAAGTCATGTTTTACACAAACAAGCAAGGGGAATTAAGATTTTGTTGTATTGCAAAAACTGCTCCCCATCGGGATCCATGGACCACAGATTAAGAACCTACATCGTAGGTAGTAAGAATTAATGAACACTCACCTATGTTCTTTTTTCTCAACAAAGTTTGGAATGGCAAGCCTTGCAAGACTTTTGGGTCTACACAAGAACAAAAACAGCTTATTTTAGAGTAACAGCACTTTAAAAAAAGAGCTGGGTCTTGTAGAATAAACTTGTATTTTGCATTAAAATCCTTGTCTTTCTGTGCAAACGACAGGGCTTTCTGTGCCAAAGATGAAACATGTAAGTGACCTTTTGCAGCCATGTTCAGCAAAGAGAAAAGGTTTAAATTTTTCACTCTCCCTTGTGAGAACAAAAGAAGGGACCATTTTTATCACTAGCCGGCAATACTGTCTGTAGCAGATGGTGACGTTTCAGGACCACGGAGAGCAAAGCATTGAGATGTTATATACACTGGCCAGGAGGCTTTTCCCCCCTGGAACCTCTAATCGCTCAAGTTGTATATCTGACTGGTTAAAACAGCCACTGTCCATTTTTGCAGTCATTGGAGTCTCCCAGCAGATGATAACTGGAGATATGGAGAGCAGTTTGAGGGGATCTTTTCCAACATCCATGGTCCATTCCTTGGAGTCAGATGGCAGCAACACTTCTTGGTGGTGCTTTTGGACTGGATGTGAGATCCAAGGCAGAAAGAATGACTTCGGAAGGACGAAGGACTACTTCCCATGGCTTCTTGTGACTGCTATCATTGGAAACAGCTTCGCTGAAGACTCTCCTGGCCCTTGATGGCAGTTAAGGACAACCTCTTCCATCATCAACAGACGAGGAGTGCTCTCGTGAACATCTCATAAACCTAGTGGTAAAGGAGCATTCTTCTGAGGTTGGGTGGCATAGGGTTGGACTAAGCTGTACAGGGCTTGGCTCATGTAGGGAAGTCAAACCTGCATGGATGCTTGAAGACATTCATCTATTATTTCATGTGTGCTATCCCTATGTATTGCCATAGGGATAGCACATAAGGCAGAGGTAAGGAACCTTTAATTTTGACTCAGGGACCATATTTCAGTAGAAGAGGGGTCTCAAGGGGGCTGCATTTCAGCAGTAGGAAAGGCTAAACACGTGGCATGGGACCAAAGCAATCTCAGCGGGTTCTATTCTAATTTTCTCCCATTTGGTTATTTTACAAGCATAAAAAGCCCCAACTCAAATATGTCTGTGGCTCCTCAAGACTAATTCTGATGCAAAAAAAAAAAAAATCAAAATTAAAATCACAATCCAGGCTACAAACCAAAGACAGATCATATTTCACCCCTTCCTCTACGCACCACTTGTTAAGATAGTAGTAGAAGAAGACTGTAGTGGGCTGGGCACCCCCTGCAGGCCAGATATTCTCCATCATTGGTACAATGAGTGTGTAGACAGAAGGCAGTGGTCTAAGGGTATAAGCATCTATTACATTACAAAGGTTCATAGTGTATCTGTAACAGAGTGGCCTGGGTTGCCAAACAGGTGGCATACCTACCTACCTACCTACCTACCTACCTACCTACCTACCTACCTACCTACCTACCTACCTACCTACCTACCTACCTACCTACCTACCTACCTACCTACCTACCTACCTACCAACCAACCAACCAACCAACCAACCAACCAACCAACCAACCAACCAACCAACCAACCAACCAACCAACCAACCAACCAACCAATAAAAACAAACAAAGAAGAAGACTTTCAAGTTGGAATAGGTTTGTTCACAGGCCAAGCTAGCAAGAGTATAATGGGTTTCTGCCACAAGAAAAGGAAGTTACTTGGGTACAAAAAAGAGGAAATCACCAGTCTTATAGCAGGTGGGCACACCTGGCACAAGGGATCCTTAGGGGTTTTCCTGAGATGTTTAAGGCAACAGGAGAAAAAAAGGAACTCATGTTGGAGAGTAGTATGAGCCAGGAATTACTTAGATATAGATACTAGTCAGATTTTAAAGCAACACACCACTGCCAAGCTCAATAGGTTTGCTGGCATTTATTTGGGAATTAATGACATTCGCTGGGGCCGCTACAGGTAAAAGATTCCTGCCGTCAGTGCAATGCTGCCCTGGTAATGTATGAGATTTTTTTTTACTTTAAATTTTCTGTTCTCTTGTTGTCTCATGCTTTAAGCTTGGTTGATATTTCTTAGATGTGCAATGCTCTGATATGAATCAAGAAAGAAATCCCATCTTTCTTCCACTCTTGATTTGTCTTCCCTACGAGCCTGTGAGGTAGGAGTGTGAATGCTAGACCTATGCATTGCTCCTCTGATTTGGCCCTTGCCTGAATAACAGACCTGGGTCTGATTCATCCTGTGTCCTCTTACAGATGCTCTGATCTGGTCTGAAGATAGGTGGAACTTTTGTTCAGCTACTGAAATTGTCCGATAGTATTGGAGTAGAAACAGGAGCTAGCTTTCCATTTCTGGAGGAGTCTTCCTCCATCTAGCCATGAAAGAGTTGAAGGTGTCTCAGCAGAAAGATGAAAGTTCTAAAAATCAGGGTCAGAGGTACAGGCTTTTTGTTTAAAGCAAGTTCCCAAAATGGGGGCTGCAGAGTCAACGGTGACGGTGTTACAGAACGTCATAAAAATTATTTCTTGGAGAATTATTTACACTTTTCCAAATTACAGAATGCAAGGAAAAAGAAGAACGAGCAGGAGACAATTTTTGCAAGCCATGATATGCGTTGACTTGGATTCTTGCCTTGAGCAGGAAGTTGGGCTCGATGGCTTTATAGGTCCCTTCCAACTCCATGATTCTACGATTCTATGGTTCTATGAATATAACGCCAAGGGTGGATTTAACACAAAGGACTTGTGTTCAGAGGGTTGTTGTTGCTGTTTCACCCCACTGGCAATTTGCTGTATACTATGTGATCAATACAGAGATTGACAAATTGCTTGTAATTCAATTAGCCCTGTTGGTGTTTGGACAAATAAAGCATCTCCTTAGTGATCATCAACATCATCTTGGAACTGCAGAGCTTGAAGGAACCCTACAGACCATCAAGTCCAACCCCTGTCAAGAAGGTACAATGAGGAATTAAACTCTCAACCTCTGGCTCTGCAGTCAGACGCCTAAACCACTGAGCTATCCAGGTATAGTGGTGCCTCGCTTAACGGGCGCCCCGTTTAATGACGAATCTGCATAGTGATGAAGATTTTGTGATCGCAAAAGCAATCGCATTGCGATGATTTAGATAGGAAAAAATCACTTTGCGATGATCGATACGCTGTTTCGCTTACCGATTTTCGTATAGTGATGATTTTCCAACAGCTGATCAGGGGTTCCAAAATGGCCACCAGGTGAAAAAAAAAAAAGGCCGCCCGCTGTGTTTTTGCGCCGATTCCTCGCTTACCGGACAGCAAAAATGGCTGCCATATGGAGGATTTTAAAGGTGAGTTTTTTGCCCATAGGAATGCATTAAATGGGTTTTAATGCATTCCTATGGGCTTTTTATTTTTGCCTAGCGACAAAGTCGCTTTGCGGCGATTTTTGCGGAATGGATTATCATCGCTATGCGGGGCACCACTGTACCTATTTTTTACATTTGTGCCATAGAATCACAGAATAGTGGAGTTGGAAGGCCATTGAGTCTGACTTCCTGCTCAATGCAGGAATCTAAATTAATACAAATGTGACAGGTGATTGCCCTTTTTTTTCTTTCTTGGGTGCCTCCAATTTTGGAGTGCTCACCACCTCCCCAGTTAACTGGTTCCATTGCTGTGCTGCTCTAACAGTTACCCTGTTTCCCCGAAAATAAGACCTAACCTGAAAATAAGCCCTAGTAGGATTTTTCAGGATGCTCATAATATAAGCCCTACCCCCCCAAAAATAAGCCCCAGTTAAGTGAAACCCCACCCTCCACCATTGTGTAGCAACCAGAAGAAGATGACATGACTGTCTTTGAATCAATGTAGATTGTTATACATAAAAAAATTAAATAAAACATCCCCAGAAAATAAGCCCTAATGCATTTTTGGAGCAAAAATTAAAACATCCCCAGAAAATAAGCCCTAATGCATTTTTGGAGCAAAAATTAATATAAGACCCTGTCGTATTTTTGGGGAAACATGGTAGGAAGTTTTTCCTTATATTTAGCCAAAATTCAAAACTTGACCCCATTATTATGTGTCTTGGACTCTGGGATAATCAAAAATAGATCCTGCCCTTCCTCTCTATGATTACCTTCCAAGTATTTGAAAAGTGCTATCCTATCTTCCCTCAGTCTTCTTTTCTTAAGGCTTAACAACCCCGGTTCTTTCAGTCTTTCCTCTTAAGGCTTGGTTTCCAGCCTCCAGATCATCCTTGTTGCTCTCCTCTGAACTAATCTATGTTCCCCTAATAGATGCATTTCTGCACACAAGTTCAAGGTTTGTAGACCTTCCAAAAACCCAACAACTTAAAAAATAAAAGAAAAAAGAAATCTGAAGGCCAGTGAAGATTACTATCTCTTCACATTGAATGACATCTGACTCTTGTTTGGGTGTTGGCGTGATGGAATTAAATTGAGCACCATGACAACTGATAAGGTTGATTGGCTGAATATAAGTATTCCATAGTGTAACATTATTTTGCAGGTCCCAGGTTATGTAAGTGCTGATATTTGTGGCTTTGGCAACTACAGCATTCAGAAAAAGCCAGAGAACCAGGAAAAAAAGGTGGTCTACCCACTCATCACCAAGGTTGGTGTTTTTTCCTTCATGGCAAACAAAGCTGATTAAATATCCGTGCAAACATTTGCTTTCTCAACACATATAAAAGAAAATAGAATGAACTGGCCGGATTTTGTTCTGCTCAACCTTGGGTAAGTAGCTGTTGATTCGATATTGATTATTCAAAGGGCAGTAACATACCCAAGAACGCTGTAATTCGGGTCTTGAGTTCCTAGCATGCTTTCTTATTTATTTCAAAATGTTGAAAGGGATTTAAAGTTTCCAAGAGGAAGGTCTTCTTTTTTGGAGGGGTTTTGGGTTAAACATTGGATCCACGTGTTTTTTTTTTAATTTTTTCTAATTATTTTCAGTTTTTCTACCTCTATCACCATGTGCTGTCAAGTTAATTCTGACATGGCAACCCCTTTTGGGGGTTTTCTATGTAGATAATACTCAGAAGTAATTTTCCATTCCCTTTTGTGGGAGGGGGGAGCATCCAGGGACTGTGCAGCTTGCCCAAGGCTACATAGGGTGGCTTTTCTAGGACACATAATGTGGAATTGAACTTCGAACCTCTGGATCTGCAGCCAGAAGCCTACACTGCTGACCTGGTCTTGACATAATCCAGCCGGCCACCCATTCTTACCCCTACCTCATCCCTATAAGGGTTAAAATGGCTCTCGGGCTTTCTCACAAATCTAGGTAGGTCTACTTGAGAGTAAGCATATTGAATTCATTGTACGTAGGCTAGCAGTTTTGTCTAGTTTTGCAGAAGGCAGAGCCTGCAAATGTCACTTTTCTGGACAACACCTAGAATTCCACACCTAGCATGATTGTGGCCATGCTGCCGGTGTGTGGGTGCACGCATGCGTGCGTGTGTGTGCGTGTGTGCATGTCCATGTGCATGCTAGATTTTAGTCACCCCCCAGAGGAATTCCTCACCCCCTTCCCCCAGCTTCAAGGGAAGTGATAACTTGAATCCATGTGTCCTACATGAGCCTCTCCGCTATACGTTAGAGTACACCCTTATTGGTAATTTTAGGTTTTCATCTACATGTACTGTACGTACAGGTCCTCGGAAAAGAAGCAGTAATACAAAATTTTTCAGTGTTGTTTGTAGTGTTGATTTTTGTCCTCCGGTCTCCTGTGTATTGTTGGTGGGTGAAGCTCTTTTTTCTTTTCATTTAAATAGCAATTATGAAGAAATTGGATCTGCTCTTGCTGTCCATTGGACTGTTTGGTGTGACTTCTGAACAGACAACAAGCACAAATACTGGTAAAGCAATAATGACGACAGTGTGCCGTCAAGTCAAATCTGACTCGTGGAGATTCTTTTCAGGGTTTCCTAGGTAGAGAGTACTCAGAAGGGGTTTACCATTCCTTTCTTGTGGGGTCCTGCTGGGACTGTGCAGCTGGCCCGAGGCTACACAGGCTGGCTTTTTTCTTAGGAAGCACAGTGCGGAATTGAACTCCTCCTATCCTCTAACTGGGCAGACAAGTACTAAAATCACTGAGCTATCCAGCCAGCCACCTAAAGAAAACTTGCCCATTTTCCCCCAGTACTGGATCAGTAAGAAACATATTAGAGAAGCTGACTTCACCTCCCAGAAACCTCCAGCCAGCCTGGCCAGTCATTTTTCCGAGCTCTGAAAAAGGCCCATGCTGAATTCAATCAAAGCCTTCAATCGTTCTTAGATCTGACCAGACTAGCTTTCTTACCTTCTCATGATGATCATCACCAAAATGTGGCCCTAGGAGCTTGGCACTAAGTTGTCCCCTGACAAAACTTTTTGCTGAATTCAAGCAGCTTTCAAATCTGTCACTGAATGTCTAGCAGAGACTAGAATCCTGAGTACTGTATTAGCCATCTGTTAATGTTTGATTTCTCCCAGTTATAACCATGTACAGTGGTGCCTCGCATAGCGATCGCTCCATTTAGCAACGAAATCGCTTTGCAACACATTTTTTGTGATCGCTTGGCGATGTTCCCTATGGGTTTTTTTTTGCTTTGCGATGATCTGTTCCCTGCTTGGGGAACCGAGCATCGCAAAGTGGCGATTTTAAAACAGCTGATCGGCGGTTTCAAAATGGCCACCGGGTAAAAAAAATGGCCGCCCGCTGTGTTTAGGGACGGATTCCTTGCTTAAGAGGCAGCAAAAATGGCTGCGCTATGGAGAATCTTCGCTGAACGGTGAGTTTTAAGCCCATAGGAACACATTAATCACGTTTTAATGTGTTTCTATGGGCTTTTTAATATCGCATTGCGACGTTTTCGTTCTGCAGTGATTTTTGCGGAACGAATTAACATCGCAATGCAAGGCATCACTGTATTGCTGCCTGGTCTGAACTGTTTTCTCCTCTTGCACAGACACTCTGCTTGATACAACTCCAACTGCAGGAAGGTGGAGTGGTGAGTATTGCAGCAAATCTTTTCTAGAATCTTGGTACCTGTGTTGGTAGATGCATCGTCTCTGCTTCTTCCATGTTTACAGTTGGAGACAAATAGCAGATTTTCTGTCAGACAGACTGAGTGGCACCTTAAGCATGCTACCTCATGTATGGTAAGGATCAAGGATCAAGGTTAGGCTTCCCATTACACAGCATGGGATGGCCATGGAAGGCAACTGATGGGGCTCATGAAAGGGTCACACAACATTAATCATTTTTATTTGTTGTAGCATTTTCTTTTCTGGGATTTTTCCCCCCCTGTGCTAAATTAACTTGGCTACCTGGGAGCCCTATGCAGTTTGACTTCTAGAGACAGAACATTGTGGGCCAGCCCTGGTAACAGTGAGGACCAAAAGATACCTTACAGAGAGTGTAGAAGAATGAATTCCTTGCATGCCGAAAGATATCTGAATGACACAGAATGAGCTTTCTACAGCTTCCATAGGTTTTTAATTGTGTTCCTTTGATTTGTGATTGGTCAGCAAGAAGCAGTCACAAGCTTGATTTGCAAGCCGAATTGTTCCAGTTTGAAGGTCTGCCAGAATCACAGATCTGGAATACTAACATGATTTCAGTTTCTAATGATGCGTTTTCTGTAACATATATGTTATCCTTAAGACTTATGCCCAACCACACTGTACATGCCTATCTCTGGCACAATCAGCTTTTATAGAATCGTAAGACTATAGAGTTGGACCTTGAGGCCTTCTACTCCAATTTTCCTGTGCAATGAAGAATGCAGCTAAAATGTTCCTTAAGACAGTGGTGCCCAACCTTGGGCCTCCAGAGGTTCTGGAACTTCAGCTCCCAGAAATCCTGGCCAGCAGAGGTGGTGGCGAAGGCTTCTGGGAGTTGTAGTCCAAGAACATCCGGAGGCCCAAGGTTGAGGACCACTGCCTCAAGAGGACCATCTGGACTTTGATGGCTTCAGGGGCAGAGGAAAATCCTGCTTCTATGTTATTGTGTTCCCTTCTTTGACTAAGAATGAACCCTGGCTGCCCAAAAATTTCATTTGTGGGCGTTACATTCGACTGGTTTGTATGCAACAATGGCTCAAACACAGCTTGGAAAAGTTATACTTTTTTTTAACTATACCCAAATTCCCCAGGCAAAATGGCCACCGATTCAGCTTTTGGGAGGATTCTGGGAGTTTTAGTCCAATAAAGTAAAGGTTCCAAAGTCTGAATGTACACAGTGAAATTCAAACCAACCACTATGGAAATATCTATTAACTCAATGCACAAGCTAGGACTGCTCACATGTGACTGTATGTGTGTGTAGGCCTCAACCAGCTCCCATGACTGAACTATGGGCCATTGTTCTTCCTATCCGTTATGTACAAGGGATAAATGTGCACAATTACCACCTGATCTATCTCTGTCTCTCATGCCTTGAAATTAATTCTCTTTCAGTAGCTTATGAAAATGGCTACTTTATGAGTATTTCAGTTTAGAGAGGAAGAGAACGCAATCCGATACCATCACAGTCATGTTGAAGCAAGAAAAGCCAGGTCAATTCTGGGGAAATCTAGTTTATGTCAAGGGAGGTCTTCTTAGATATAAGACACAGCACTGAAGAGGTCCCAGTTTTAATGGCAATTGAGGAGCTGTTTCTTCAAGAGGCAGGCACGAATCTCTCGGCTTCTCAAACTCAGCAAGAATTTTTTTTAATTCTACTTTTTCTCTTACAGTAAGATTTCTATGTACAAGTTTTTTTTAACTCACTCCACAGAAATATTGTGGGAAATCTCACATTATTTCTTGGATGTTCCGAAGCCATTTCCCCCCAGAATAAACACCAATGGTTGGTGAGGAAAAATCCTACACAAAATGGCACCTTTCCTGTGCCCAGTTCTGCACTGAGGTACCCAGAATTTGGCAGTTACTTGGACGCAAGGACATGACAGCAATAAAAGCAAAGGGCAGCACAACAATACAGGACAAGGGAAATGGGGGAAATGAGACCAAATCTCTGAATCTCGTCATGAGGAGACTTGCTGCTGAGACGTCTGCCTGCATCACAGAGATTTCTTTCTTTCTTTCTTTCTTTCTTTCTTTCTTTCTTTCTTTCTCTCTCTCTCTCTCTCTCTCTCTCTCTCTCTCTCTCTCTCTCTCTCTCTCTTCCTTCCTCCCTCCCTCCCTCCCTCCCTCCCTCCTTCCTTCCTTTTTTGCAAAAACTATACTGGGTGTATGTATGTGTTTCACAGAGAGCCAAGAAACCTCAATAGTTCAGGGGTCCATCTTGGTGAGGAATCTTGGCATGGTGAGACCCAGGAAACTGCAGAGAATTAGGGTGTGATCACATGGGCGTATGGTTCACCTTTTGGACTGCATGTGGCACAGTCCAATGTGACCTATTTCCTGGCAATCACACAATATACAGTGGTGCCCCGCATAGTGACGATAATCCGTTCTGGAAAAATCGTCGCTATGTGGATTCGTCGCTATGTGAAATAAAAAAGCCCATAGGAATGCATTAAAACCCGGTTAATGTGTTCCTGTGGGCTTAAAACTCACAGTTATGCGAAAATCCTCCATACGGTCGCCATTTTTGCTTTCCGGTAAGCGAGGAATGGGCACGAAAACACAGCGGGTGGCCATTTTTTTAACCCGGCGGCCATTTTGGAACTGCCGATCAGCTGTTCTAAAAACATCGCTATGCGGAAATCGGTAAGCAAAACAGCTTACCGATCAACGCAAAGTGATTTTTTACTATTTAAAACATCGCAATGCGATCGCAAAAATGATCACAAAAAATCAACGCTATGCGGAATCATCGTTAAACGAAGCGCTTGTTATGCGGGGCACCACTGTATGGAGAATGCTGCCTCAGCCTGACTCTGATGTATGACCCAGCTGGACCTTTTTGTGGCTGCTGCTTTGGGAGGTTGCGCTGGAGCAATTCCTTGACAGACGAAAGAGCTGTCTTCAGGGAGATCACTCCCAGCAAAGCAACCCTTTCCAGTGCAATCAGATGCACATCTTTCTCACTGTCTTATCACATGGTGTGACATTTTTTATAGTACGCCCCACATTCCTACTCAAGGGAGAGTCATCTAAAGCCTTCTGTGCACTGACAAGATTTGATTCTTGGTCCATGGAGAAGCTCATTGGGCTGTCTTAAATTCTGCAATCCCTGACTTCCACAGGGTGAAGGGAGCACAGTTATCACTGGAGGTTCACATTGACAGTCGGAAGAAGATGAAAAGCTGCAAGGTCCTCGGGCTGGGAAGGCCCATGAACAGATACCGGAGATCATGCCTCAAATGGAGAATCTTGGGCTCTCTTTTTATTAGTATGAGTGAGAGATCGTGTGAGAGATCGTGTTCCTGGATGATGGTATTAAGTGCTGGGAAATATGCAGAGATTATGGATAAACAGATTTCTTTTTCTTTTGCTAGCTACAGAATACTGTTCGGACTGTCACCCCAATGCCACCTGCAAAGAACATGGAGGCCTGCGCCACTGTGTCTGTCAAGATGGATTCACTGGAGACGGCACCAATTGCTCTGACATAGACGAGTGTTCCAGCCGTGATTTGAACCGTTGCCATCCTTTAGCAAAGTGTATCAATCATGGCGGCAGCTATTCCTGTCTTTGCCCCGAGGGTTACGAAGGAGACGGCTACCACTGCAGGGCTGTGTCAAGCTTTGCGGAAGGATGTGCACAAGCCAGTGGCTCCCGTAACTGCTCGGATCCGTGTGTGACTCACACGGTTCTGGACCAACCTTGGCGAAGCACGTCCTATAGGTCAGGGTCCAACTGTGACCAGGATAAAATAGGCTGGTTTCAGTTTGTAGGGAGTGGAGGAAGGCGTATGCCGGAGACGTGCGTGCCAGTAAGTAAGTGCAACACGGTTGCGAGTATGTGGCTAAATGGCACACACCCCACTAGGGATAACGAAATAGTACGTCGGACAGCCTGCGCCGACTGGGGCGGTAACTGCTGCTACTGGTCCATCACCGTAGAGGTGAAAGCTTGCCCGGGTGGCTACTATGTCTACAACTTTGATGGAACACCAGCTTGCACTCTCGGTTATTGCACAGGTATGTTGCCTAAAATTCCTTCATTAAAAAAAAACTTGCTTTGAGAAGAAATAAGTAGCCCCTAAATTATGGCAACCTTTGTGCTTTAATCAGTTCCAATTTTCCAGATCCAAACTTCACTGAGAACCCCTGCCCTCCGTGTAAGAGAGAAGAAGAATGCAGGCTAGTGGATGGGAAATGGAGTTGTTATAACAGTCAAGAGCCTGGTACGTGTCAAGGTCATGAGAGACTGAAAGATGCTGTACATTAGTGCAGGAGAGTCATGAAAATAATGATTGCAACTTCCAGTGGCAGCTCAGACATACATCTTACCCTGGATTTTTCAATATAACAGTGATCAGCTTTCACACATGCAGCATTACACACCCGGGGAATCAACCAGTTCAGCAGCTCCTTTAAGATCAGATATTTGACTACCGGAAATCTACTTCATAATAATAATCTTGTCCCATCAAGTCAATTCTGACTTAGGATAAAGTCAGTGCAACATTTTGTTGCAGGTCATAGTGGCATATGATTGTTTCCTAGATCATGCTTTTTCCATTATTAGCTTCCATATGGAAATAGACATACCTTAGTCAAAGAAATCCTGGCCAGCACAGCTAGTGGTGAAGGCATCTGGGAATTTTACTCCAAGAATATTTGGGGACCCAAGCTTCTAGTGCTTGTCCATCTAATATCCTGTTCCTCCTGAAGCCAGTAACTTTTTAAAATGAATTATTTATTTATTTATTTATTTATTTATTTATTTATTTATTTATTTATTTATTTATTTATCCATCCATCCATCCATCCATCCATCCATCCATCCATCCATCCATCCATCCATTTATTTATTTATTTATTTATTTATTTATTTATTTATTTATTTATTTATTTATTTATTTATTTATTTATTTATTTATTTATTTATTCATTCATTCATTCATTCATTCATTCATTCATTCATTCATTCATTCATTCATTCTTTCTTTCATTCATTCATTCATCTATCCATCCACCCACCCACCCACCCACCTATTTATTTATTTATTTATTTATTTATTTATTTATTTATTTATTTATTTATTTATTTATTTATTTATTTATTTATTTATTTATTTATTTATCCTTCCATCCACCCACCCACCCACCCACCCACCTATTTCTTTCTTTCTTTCTTTCTTTCTTTCTTTCTTTCTTTCTTTCTTTCTTTCTTTATTTCTTTATTTATTTATTTATTTATTTATTTATTTATTTATTTATTTATTTATTTATTTATTTAGCAAATTACAGCATAGGACATGGTTTGTGTTTCTAAAACTGCATGAGTGCTTTGAATGGATTTCACAAAAACAACAGCACTCCATAGAGTGGTCGTAAAGGATTCCCTAGCATTGCTTGGTAAATAAAAACCTATTGTTATCTATTAAGACATTTCTAGCTTGGAACCACAACTCGAGTGTGGGGCAAAGGAAATTAAAGTTTCTATTGAAAAGGATGTCCTGAGTGAACTGGGCTTCCCCAGTGTCATCATGTACTTGAAAGACTACAGATGTTCTGGTTTCGAGGAAGAGGAGAATAAAACCATGATTTCAGTGGTGACCCCTGCCCAGGCTGGCCGGTGTGGAACACAGTTAACGGTAGGTTCTTTATTCACTTCAAATGTTTCAAAGCTGGTGGACTGCATGGCACCCAACGATACAGAGTGAAGGCAAGAAACCTGACCCTCTCACTTAACTGTGTGCTGTCACAATGCTGCTGCATCCGATTGGTTTTGTAATTATGTCACAGCGTCCTTGTGCTTTTTCTGTAAGTCTTGAGTGGCTTTGCCTCTTGTAGTTTGGTGCAGATTTTTCAAAAATATACGTATATATTTTTAAAAATGCATAACTAAAGCAGCTGGTGATCAGAGACTCTAAGCAACTGTGAAAATGCTGAGTACAGTAGGTATGAGGAGCTCAGTTGTCTCTCTTAAACATGTTTTCCTCATTTAAAATGCTTACTCAAAAACATTTAGCCCATAGACAGATGTAACTTCACTGCCATCAAGAGCTGTGTGGCTTCAATTCTTTTTTCCCCCCAACAGAAAAATGAGACCCATGCTACATATAGTAACACACTATATCTGGCAGACAAGACTATCATTAGAGAGAATGAAATCAAAATTAATTTTCACTGCTCATACCCGCTGGATATGGAAATCAGTCTCGAAACAGCCATTCAACCCATTGTCAGGTAAGGGCATTCCTTATTAAGGGAAAGAGCTATCCATCTGTGCTAATGATCCTTTCATTTTGCGTTAGCACTCGTGACATTGGAGAATAATGGAAGGACGTGATCCCGGATGCTCACCTACCATGTGCATTCGCATGCCAGGGAAGAGAGTTGCTGCTTTGGATTACAGGTTCCCAAATCCATCGACCAGGTTGGTCAGAGAGATTCTGGGAGAGGAAGTCCAGAAAAAGGAGCCCTTCCAAATTCTGTCATGGCATGGAAACAACAGATAAAGTTTAACTGTGTTATGAGGGTGAGATGTAGAGATAAAAATGGATTCGTGTATTCTCGAAGGCTTTCACGGCAGGGATCTGATGGTGGTTGTGGGTTTTTCAGGCTCTTTGGCTGTGTTCTGAAGCTTGTTCTTCCTGAAGTTTCGCTGTGTTTTGCTGGCGAAATGTTAGGAAGAACAACATTCAGAACATGGCCAAAGAGCCCGAAAAACCCACAACAACCATAAAAAAAGGATTAGCCTTAACCTAGACTCAGTCCAGTCCATGGGGTCACGAAGAGTCAGACACAACTTAACGACTAAATGACAAGACTCAGTCTATGCCATTATACATCCCCTTGGGGGCCAAGGATGACCTCTTTTCCTTGTTATTACTTGGAACAGTTATCACCACCAAGGAGGAGAAATCAGGTAGGAGTATCAGTGGTGTAATTAATTGGGCCAATGCTTTTTTTTAAAAAAACCATAACTTAAGCAGCTGGTGCTCTCCATACAGAAAGTCCCAGGTTCAGTTTGATTGGATCTGAGATCTTCTAGGTCTGGAAATCTCTCTGTCTGACACTCTGGAGATGCACTACCAAACCCAGTAGACCAAAAGCAGGCAAGCTGGTACTTTCCATATCTTTTGAACTACAGCTCCTATAAACCCCCAATCAGCATGGCCAATGGGCAGAGATTATGGGAGGTATATCTTCAAAGAACTAAAAACATAAGGCTGTCTACCCCTGGTGTAGACAATACTGCAGTGATGTGGTATAGTAACACAAATTTTGTAGTGTAGCATACTGTATAGTATAGTGATCTCGTATAGCATACAGCACATTTCATATTTCTGTATATTCAGTTGCTTCTTTTAAACCCACCACTAAATGCTCAATTGATTTTAAATCAATAATTTATTGTGCTTTTAATTTTACTTATTTTAATGTTCCGAGCCGCCTTGGATCCCCTCATCAGGAAAAAGGTGGCCTATGAATCGTAAATAAAATACATAATCTGAAGGTACACATGTATGTCAAACATGTGAACCCGATTAGATTTCTCAAATTATTGTTTTACAAGAATACTGGAAGGATCCTATTGGATTATATTGATGGTGGGCAACCTCCAGAGGCCACACATTGACTTTGGGGGCCTGCGACCTTCAGGCGCCAATTTTTTCTAACACAAATGTTCTTATAAAAATTGCACGTGTCACTCATGCGAGTCAGGAGGTGAGGCTGAGGAGCCTAATGCTGAGGGAGGCCCAGAAAGAAAAGACAAGAAATCGGGCCTTCTCGGCGGTGGCTCCTCGCCTCTGGAATAACCTTCCCCCTGACATTCGCGCGGCTCCCTCGCTGGGTATTTTTAAAAATCAATTAAAAACACTGATGTTTCGGCGGGCCTTCCCCTCAGCCAACTCCTAATCTTCCCTCTTTTTCCCCTTTCTTAGTGTTCGTCCCATCTGTCTAAAGTTTTTCCCCTATTTAAAATTGTTTTAATATATTGTATTGTGCTTGCTGTAAGCCGCCTAGAGTGGACTCAATGAGACTAGATAGGCGGGACATAAATAAATAAATAAATAAATAAATAAATAAATAAATAAATAAATAAATAAATAAATAAATAAATAAATAAATAAATAAATAAATGAAAAGGCCCTTTTGTGGACACAAGGACACTTTCTGAGCCACGTATTTGGGGAAAAAAAGATTGGGTTGTGTAGGGATGCTGGTGTTGGGTCTCCAACGGGTTAAATATGGCCGATGGGACACAGGCTGCTGACTGCTAGCTTTGACCTGGAATCTACCAGGTTCAGCTTTTGGATGGCGGCAGGGACAGACAAAATGTCTCCGGGAAGCCCACAAGCAGAAGCTAAAAGCAACAGACCAATTCCAGTCTTGTTCCAGGGTAACCTCTCAGTTCCCTCATCAGGGCAATCACTCCATAAATGCAGAACTTGGAAAAGTTACTGTTTTCAGTACAGTACCTGGAATGCCTTGTGAACTTTATTCTGCAGATTTAACTCTATGTTAAGAAGGAAAACCTTGATTCTGATTGAGTCTAAAACAATAGAATCAGCCCTGCTGGGAAAGTTTCTGCAGACCCCTTTATTGTTAGGACATAGGACCAACATGGTCAATGTAGGATCTGGGAAGTTTTAATAAGAAGGAAATGAAAGAAGAGGAAAGAAATGCTCAGCTTTATATAACTTATACCAGAAATAGTAATGTAGCACCTAAGAGACTACCAGTAATTAGTCTGTATTTTTCATAAGCATACTACTTCAGATGAATGGAGTCCTTATCCAACATAAATACCACTTTAATTTTCTGAATTATAAACTCTGGAGCAGATCCTCCTGGACAATCCATTCTCCCCTAGGAGTAAGCCCCATTGAATTCACTGGAGTTTATTTCTGAATAGACATGCACCAGATGGATTTATAAGAGCAGCAATTTAGAGACACTTGAGGATGCAATGCAATTCAAGCTTGTTTGAAGCAGGCTGCCATGATTTGAATCTTTTCTACAAATGGGCAGATATGAATCTATTTACCTTTCACATCTTGTACCTCCCTATATTGTGTTGTGTGGTTCTTGTCTCTAAAAGACATGTCAAAATGCATATTAAAATACTAGGATGTGTGTTTTGTGAGGAATTAACTTGAAAAAAATCTGTGTTTAAATAAAAATATTTGTTAAGTCTTATTTTAAAAATCAGATTAATGGAGAAACAGAGCAGAACAAATCAAAACTACAGTGAGGTCTCTACTTAAGAACTTAATCCGTATTGGAAGGTGGTTCTCAAGTTGAAAAGTTCTTATGTTGAATCTGCATTTCCCATAGGAATGCATTGAAAACCATTTAATCCGTATCTGCTCTTTTCCGTCCATAGAAACTACAGTGGAACCTCTACTTAAGAACTTAATCGGTTTTGGAATGGTGTTCTTAAGTTGAAACGTTCTTAAGTTGAAGCAAAATTTCCCATAGGAATGGACTGAAAACCAATTAATCCGTTCTGGCTGGTTTTTTTGTTATGTAGAGGTGCGTTTGTACATTGAAGCATTAGTTCCCATAGGAACTAATGCAAAGCTGGTTAATACGTACTCTACCACTAGGGGGAGAAATTTTTTTTAACCTAAGATGACCTAAGGTTAAAAAAAGAGCAGGAAAGGTTTTTTTTCCTGTTCTTATCTTGGATTTCTGTTCTCAAGTAGAAGCAAAATTTAGCAAATGGAGCTGTTCTTAAGTTGGATTGTTCTTAAGTAGGGACGTTCTTAAGTAGAGACCCCACTGTATAGAACTGTAGAGCAAGGTTTATTGTTGTTTAGTTGTTAAGTCATGTCCGACTCTTTGTGACCCCATGGACGAGAGCATGCCAGGCCCTCCTATCTTTCACTGCCTCCCAGATTTGGGTCAAATTCATGTTGGTCGCTTCGATAACACTGTCCAACCATCTCGTCCTCTGTCGTCCCCTTCTTCTCCTCTTGCCTTCACTCTTTCCCAACGTCAGGGTCTTTTCCAGGGAGTCTTCTCTTCTCATGAGATGGCCAAAGGATTGGAGCCTCAGCTTCAGGATCTGTCCTCCCAGTGAGCACTCAGGGTTGATTTCCTTCAGAGGAGAGCAAGAACGTACCCAAAGGTTTATTAAGTCCAACCCCCTTCTGAAGCACCTAAAGTATATCTGACAAATGGCTGCCCAACATCTGTTTCAGAAATGTATAATGAAGGAGAATCCATCATCTTCCAAATTAATTCATTCCACTGTCAAACAGTTCTTATTGTCAGGAAAATCTTCCTAATGTTTGAGTCTGCTATTTTGATAATTTGAATCCATTATGTAACTTTAGCCACAGAAAACAAGTGTGTTCCTTTCTCCCTGTGACAACTCATCAAATATTTGAAGATCAGTCAAATCATATTTCAGTCTTCTCATCTTTAGGTTAAGCATCCTCAACTGTTTTTTCATGGGTTTTGTTTTAAAATCCTTCATAATATTCAACCTCTCCTCTGAACATGTACTTATTTAAAAAGAATGCTTGTTGGTATTCTTTTTAAATAGTGGTGCATGAGATTAATGCTGAGGTTCATGCTTTTTCCTGTTCAATCAATTCCTGAGATGAAAGAATGGACATTAAAATGTTGCTATTTTTGACTACAATTTATAGAATCCTTCATGACTAATGGCCATAATGCTTTGTAGGATTTCAGAAGTCATAGGCCAAAATAGCAATGTTCTTGTGTTCTAGAATAAATATATATTGAATTGACATTTAGTTAGGCATCGCTCAGTCTCGAAAGACTGTGGTAACATGCTCTGTATGGAGGACTTGAAACAGCATCTAGTGTGGCTGAGAAGGCCGATTCGAGAGTGACAATCCCTTCCACACTGAAGACAAATTCAATCTGTCCCCTGTCCAGCTCCCTGATTTGGCTGATTTAGGGACTGCCTCTTTGCCTTGGCCTGCTGGACAAGGGTCTCTTCAAATTGGGAGAGGCCATGCTGCACTGTCTGCCTCCAGGCTGAACACTCAGATGTCAGGGCTTCCCCTCTGTTGAGGTCCATTCCTAAGGCCTTCAGATCCCGCTTGCAGATCTCCTTGTATCGCAGCTGGGGTCTCCCTCTGGGGCGATTTCGCTGCACTAATTCTCCACACAGGAGATCCTTTGGAATCCAACCATCAACCATTCTCACGACATGCCCAAGCCAACGTAGACATCGCTGTTTCAGTAATGTATATATGAATTGACATGGACTAGGAATAACTCAGATATACCTATTCCTACAAAGTCAATAGCTTTTGCTGTTAGCACTGGTGAAAAACTATTTGGATAGGAATTTGAATTGTCATGTAGACCAGGAGCAAAGAAGGACAAAAACAGAGGTATCCCCACTCAATTGCTGATACTAAGTGTCAATGGTTCTTCTAGCTTTTTGTCTTAACTGATTTTGTTCCTTCCAGTTCTATCAACATCAGCATTGGAGGTGCAGGAGAGTTTATAATTAAGATGGCTCTCTACAGAGATTCAAATTACACTTCACCCTACGAGGGATTTAAGGCAATATTATCAACCGAGGACTATCTGTATGTTGGGGTCATGATTGCCAGTGGGGATACAGCTCAGTTTGTCTTGCGGATGGAAAATTGTTTTGCAACGCCTACGGAAAGTGCCAGTGATCCCCTGAAATATTACATCATTCAAAACAGGTAGAATATGAAGAGTGGTTCACTCTGAAGGTCGTAATTTTAATTTACAGGGTTCTTGGGAGTGGATGGGATCAGGTCCAATAGATTATAATCATATCCACAGTAGAATCAAGAATGAGACTGAAGCTAGTGGACAGAAGGGAAAAAAATACAGCCAGACGTTGAGTCCTAAGCACAATCTGAATGCAGATGGTGCAGCAAGGTTATCTGCAAGTTGAAACTAAGCGGTGGGTGAGTGCCTAGATGGAATGCATTAAAACCCATTTAATGCGTTCCTATGGGCAAAAAACTCACCTTTAAGTGAAAATCCTCCATACGACAGCCATTTTCGCTGCCCGGTAAGCGAGGAATCCGGGCAAAAACACAGCGGGCAGCCATTTTTTTTACCCGGCGGCCATTTTGGAACTGCCGATCAGCTGTTGGGAAATCATCGCTATGCGAAACAGCATACCAATCATCGCAAAGCGATTTTTTACCATTTAAAACATCACAATGCGGTCGCAAAAATGATCGCAAAAAATTTGTCACTATGCGGATTCGTCATTAAACGGGGCGCCCGTTAAGCGAGGCACCACTGTACCTAATTCACTGAGCTATACAGCCAACTTGCCTTGGATGGGGCAGGCAAAATTTGTCTGGATCTGATAGCTACAAGCATTGCTTGAAGGTTCTGATGCATCAGAGTAACAGAAGGTTCAACCCATGAGCAACCGGATACTTTTGCAAGTTCATTAATCAAAATGGGACTATCTATGCAGGACTATAGGTTAGAAATCTAGGAGAGGTATTTGGTTGTCGTGACACATTCAGGGAGAGCCACAACCGACTGTCAGTAGTAGTCATATCCAGCAGGGCTCTTCTTAAATTCTCGTATTCAATCCTTGCTGATGTTCCAGCTGCCCAAACACACAGGATTCAACCATAACAGTGCCCGAAAATGGAGTAGGATCTCAAGGAATGTTTTCTCTCCAAGTCTTCAAGTTTGTTGGGAATCATAACCTTGTCCACCTCCACTGTGAAATCCGTCTCTGTGATAACAGCACTGAAGGTTGCCGACCGGTAAGTAGGAACTGAACTGTTCAGCATAAAGTGTAGCTTGACAAGGGCAGATGAGATGCATTAAAATTGGGGGTAACAAATCACAGAATCCTACAGCCAGCATGGCCTCTAGCCATGTGGGTTGGGAGATTCTGAGAACTCTGCGTTGGAAAAAGTAACTTTTCCAAGCAATACAGCAGGTATCTCTTAATAGGACAGATATTTCATTAGGTCATGGCACCCGCCCACCCAAAGGAAAATGTGTCTTTTTTTTTTTTTACAGAGTTGCTCTGGAGTTGGAAACCGTCGGGCTGCTGGCACCGGCTATTCTTTGCATGTGGGTCCCATTGCTCGCGAAGGTAACGAAACATTGTGGCCTGCAGATGAACACTGACCTATCTTTCAACAAAAAAAGAGAGAGAGTTCTGATAATATTGGGTTTGGGGTTTTGTTAGTTTTGCATTTTCCTAGTCCTTTGTTGTGTCCAGTTTCTGCATCACTTTCCATGTCCCGCCCCACCTGCCTGCCCAGTTTGAAGGGATGCAGCCGAGAGATGGCAGTCGGGGTCTGGAACATTCCGTGTAATGGGTAGTGTGTTTGCTGCATTACTCATTTTGTCCTGGGAGTCAGTTACTCTGTCATTATCTGTTATTGTGCAAGAAATTCATCTCATTGCACATTATTGATGCACCACATTGCTGTTACTAACAGGAAACACATTCTGCTTCCCTCTAGTGTCCAGTAATAGTGAGCCTCAGAAATGTTTATAAAAGTACAGAAGTATATCTGTGAAGATTCTCAGTCATCCAGGTGAGGTTATTTGGAAGCTGAGTCATGGCAACGGGACTTTTTTCTTGTTAGGCTAAAATGTTTTGCTTCGCATCCAAGACTGAAGAAGCTACTTTTCAGCATTTCATCCTAACATGAAAGAAGTCCAGTTGCCATGACTCAATTTCCAAAAAGGCAGAAGATTAACCAGAATACAAAGGACTGCCCTTACTACTTAGCACCACTGACAGGAGTTTGGCATAAAACCTGAAAATTGCCTGTAATAAGTTCTCTAAAAATGGCTTTAAAAATAAGTGTTAAAAGTAGCTTGGAGTCTCTCTTTGTACTCAAAAATTATATAGTGACTGCTAGTCACATTACTTATTACCACAAAATAATGTATTGTACAGTGGTGCCCCGCTTAACAATTACCCTGCTTGGCGATGAATCCACTCACAACGATGTTTTTGCGGTCGCTAGTGCAATCGCAAAATGGTGTTTTAATGGTCAAAATCCGCTTTACGACGATCAGTTCCCTGCTTCAGAAACAGATTCTTTGCATTACAACGATCAAAACAGCTGATTGTCGGGTTTTCAAAATGGCCGCCAGCTATTCAAAATGGCTCCCCGCTGTGTTCAGGATGGATTTTTCGCTGCACAGGCATCGGAAAATGGTCGCCCTATGGAGGATCTTCGCTGGATGCTGAGGTATTTCACCCATTGGAATGCATTGAACCGGTTTTCAATGCATTTCAATGGGCTTTTTTATTTCACTTGATGAGGATTTCGCTCTACAGCGATTTCGCTGGAACGGATTATCCTCGTCAAGCGAGGCACCACTGTACCTAACTACATTACTTGTAACTAGCTACTTCGAAGCTATGGTGCTGGTTTATCTTGTTAGTGAGAAGAACTATTCCAAAGAACTAGATTAGTTTTGTGCTCAGCTTACCCTAACAACTGTCCCTTGAGTTGGCAAGACATGCATTGATGGAGCAAAAAATATATTGCAAAATTCAGTAATATCCACATTGGAAAACAAAGTGTCTCCTTCGGTTTGAAAGACTTGGCTAAAGTAATCTTTCTCAGCTTCTTGAGACTGCTTGTGTCTCCTTAAGGATTCATTGCATTGCATGCTACAGATGCACTGAGTTGCTGTTACCAACAGGAAATACCCTCTGTCTCCCTCTAGTGGTCAGTGATGATAGTGAGCATTAGAAATATTGATAAAAATCCCAAAGACAAACCAAAACATTTAAGAGCTTTACAGACTGTTTCTGAGAAATAATATGAGCTTAAAAGAACGGACACCTTTTTGAAGGCATCTGTCTGAAAATACTCACCACTGAAAAAATATGAAAAATGTGTTTGTCTCTTTAAAAATGGAGTGGCAAATGTTTATGTTAGGTAAATTGTACACTTTAAAGAAAATACGTAGATAAACTGCACGTGAATTTATGCTGGAGGGTCCAATGTGTTTCCATGTGTTTTACTGATGATTTACTGATTATTTAGCACTAGGAAATCACAGAGCTCTAAACTCTTCCCTGATACAAATGTATTATGTATTTATTTAAACCACTTATACCCCCCACCTTTCTCCTTACAATACTGAGACAAACAATATAAAAACTTTTAAAAAGGGAAGGAACAACCCCATAAAATGACAGCTCCTCTTTGGCAGCAAATTACTGGAAAAAAGCCTGCCTGAAGAGAAAGCTATTCACATGCTTGTAGAAGGGCAGCAAAGACGGGGCCAGCTTGGCCTCCTGTGGGTGGGAGTTCCAGAGTCTGGGAGCAGCCACAGAGAAGGCCCTCTTTAATGTCCTCACCAAATGTCCCTGATAGGGGAGCGGGACAGAGAGAAAGGCGTTCTCTGATGTTTTTAAAAACCTGGGCAAGATCCTATCAGGAGATGAGGTCTTTCTGGTAGTGAGGATTCAAATCAGTCAGGGCTTTGTAAGTCCAAACCAACACTTTGAATTGTGCTCAGAAATGGACAGTGAAACCATTGTAACTGTGGAGTTAATGTGGCCCCTGTAACTAGTAAAGTAGGAGAAAAAAACTGGGTTTGAAAAGTCAAAAAGGTCCAAAGACCCATAAAAAGGTGGTATAAAAGGAACATTGCCTGTATGTTGCACAGATTTCCTAAAGATCGGTGCAAAAAAACTGATGCTTAAAGAGGAAGAAATGTCCCATCCGAATGGATTAAAGAGATTTTCATCTCCCCTGATAGTTATGTTTTGATTAACAGAACATTTATCAACAGCTTAGAACGGCAGAGCTGGAAGGGACCCTCTGGATCATCCAATCCAGCCCCTGTCAAAGAGGCCCCGTGTGAAATCAAACTCCCAACCTCTGCCTAAACCACTGAGCTATGCAACAGTTCAGTCTAAGGAGTGTAAATCGGTTTAATTCATTGGTTTTAAATGTGGCCCAAAGAACTTTTCCTCCCATCCCTCTGCACGTCCCTTTTTGAAGTGGCAAAAGCAAAGACTTCTTTGGTAGGGCAGCCTCTGTTTTACTTGAAGCCATCCACCAGAAAAGGTCTGGTCATTAACACGGAGCAGCAGGAGCAATGAATGGAAGGATAAGCAAAAGAAATTGAGATGCCAGCCAAATATCGGAAAGTGAGTTACATTCGGCTCTATTTGACAGACATATGCAAATAGCGCCATCTCACGGTGTTTTGTACAAAATGTTCACTGACCCCTACGAATGCTTTCGTTTACCCTCTCCCCCCTTCTATGCAGGTTTTGAAACTTTTCTCGTAGCTGCTGCTCCTGCATCTCATGGTAAGAACACTTTCCTTTAAAAGATAAAATGATCCCCAGAGGCTTAAAAAAAAGAGAGAGAGAAAGAGAGTAACATTAATATTTGGATGAACTGAAGCTAAATTTTAAATTTGACAATTGTTGCAGAGTTTTGAAATTCTCGTTAAAATTTTCATTTTGATACTCAGGAAAAGTACAAAGACTCACAGAGGGGAATCGAGTTCCTCAGATAATCCTCTTCCTTTCTCATTAGCCGGCACGTACAGTCTCAGTAAATCCCAGATGCAAACAGATAACAGTTTTGTTATCTAACAACCAATTGACGACTTCCAACAGACATAAGAGAGGGAAACAGAACACTCAGCAGAGAGGCGGGGCTCTCTTTGAATTCAGAAGTGGAAAGGAATGATTGGCCAATGTTGGATAGATTGACAGTCACCCCAACCCAGAACATTCCCTTCCAGCCAAACAATTAGAGGCAGCATGCAAGATTATAAAAATTCTAACAATGTTGATTGTAAATGCCCGATGCTCACTTTAAAAAATGGGAACCTAAACCAAAGATAGGGAAGATTAGAATTTATGGATGATGGTGTACTGTATCTCCCATCATCTCTTGTCACTGGCTACTAGGGAGCTCTGGTGGGAGCACCAGTCTTCCTCCAGGCACCTTCGGGCTCAGTGACAACCCACAGGGCTATGGAAGCCTCTTCACAAATTGGTCAGTCATTCAGCGGAAGTGCTAGTGATGGTCATTTCCTGTGGGTAAAAAAGAATTAAGGAGAGTAAATACAACCCAGAACGATGCGGCTTTCAGTGGCTGCTAGTCATCATGCAGTGGTGTAGTAAAATCTCAGTACAAGGACCCCTCGTGATAGACCCCCCACTGCCACCCCTCTGTAAGAAGAATCCAGTAATGCAGACAACTCAGTTGATCCATATCAACAAACGAGAAGCACATCTTCCGTAAAGTCGATAAAGCTTTATTGCCCAAACCACCCACAACCACTTAGTGTTTACAACAGGGAAAGCTTACAAAAATAGTTCACTCTTAGCTACTGTGGAGCTTTCAGCTAAGCTCAGATGGCAGAAAAAGCTGAGGAGGTAAAGGTTGATATCATAGTCCATGCTACTCAGAAGCTCCCAGGGATTTGACCCTATAGTCTTCGGCTCTGCTATATTACCTCTAGGGTCAAAGTTTGTGTGCCTCTGAACACTGGTTGCTAAGTAACAGAAAGGGGAAGAAGCTCTGGGAGTCAGAACACCAGGTTGAGTGGGTCTTTCATCTGATCCAGAGGGGTTTTCCTATTACTCCTATGACCCCCAAAGGGAGTCAGGTCTTGGGCAACTGCAGTGCACGGTCCTTGCCTCGGCCCCAAAGGCTTGGTATAAAATCACTAGCAGAGCCTGGAAAAGTTCCTTTTCCAGGCTACAAAAGCTAGAATCCCCCATGCTTGTCACTCTCTAACCAAGAGAGTGCTTTGCTTGAGCAAAAATCATAGCTTCCAAATAAGGGTGCAGTTACACATTGAAATACTCCTCAGGTTAGGCATGTGTGAAATCAATTTTTAAAATATCCATTCACATTAAATACTAAGTGAATATTTTTTGGTCAGAAAGTATGTGTTTTTTTTTGGGTGGGCGGGGTCTGGAAAGCAAGGGTTTTTTTAAACACCCACTAAAGGCTGGTTTATTTTATCTTGATTATGAAAAGTTATTTTGAACTGGTTTTGCATGTGTGCTCACCTGTATCGGAGTAAATTGGGTCTGTGGAATTTGTCGAGTGTTGGATATCAGGAGCATAGGTTTCAGGCTGCATGGTGACCTTGTAGTCTGATCTGTTTGTTTTTCTGCCTGTAACACTGATCTAGTGCTATGCCAGTTTGGGAAAAAAAATACAACAAATAAAAAACACATTAAAAATCACACCACAGCAGAAAAACATGGTTTTTGTCGCTACTGCCCACATCACCTCAGTGTGGGACGTTGTGGTGGTGGCAAGTGCCTACAAGAGACAGCCAGCACGAGAGAGGGCCAGTATTTATTTATTTATTTATTTATTTGATTTATACCCCGCCCATCTGGCCTAAAAGGCCACTCTAGGTGGCTACCAGTGAAAACAATAAAATAATACAAAAAAATTACATAAATCATAATTATAACATACACAATACAAAAATATAACTGAAATAAATAAAGGAGAAGAAGAGAAAATCAAGTGTTAGCTGGAGGGAAGGCCTGACTATATAGCCATGTTTTTAGTTGCTTTTTAAAGGTGCCCAAAGTGGGGGCCGCGCGAATCTCAAGAGAGAGATTATTCCAGAGGCGAGGAGCCACCACCAAGAAGGCCCGGTTTCGTGTCTTCTCCTTCCGGGCCTCTCTCGGCGTCAGGCTCCTCAGCCTCACCTCCTGGCTTGCGCGGGTGATCCGGGTGGATCTTGGTGGGAGCAGGCGTTCCGTTCCAGTACAACACAGAAGCCTCAAAAACGGTTCCAGGATGACGTGCCAGAAACCAGAACATCTCGCTATAGCTATGACATCACAGGATTTTATTTTATTTTATTCCAAAAATGCATAGCCTCAGGAGGACAAAACACTGCAGGCCGGAGCTCTACGGTGCCAAATTTAAAACAATTTTTAAAAAAACCCTGTAGCCCCTTCAATCAATATACAACACATCCTAGACCCAGATTAAAAGTTGTTGAAAGAGGACACACACTCCCAACCCAAAAACCATGTGACTTTAAACGGACATCAAAACCCTGATCCACTCCCAATTTATTTCAAACATGCAACCAGGTCCTAACTTACAACATGCAACCTTTGAATAACCACACTCCTTCTCCACAGGTTTACAAGACATGTGGAAGATCATGCTAGTGCCTGTCCTTATGGGTTTATTTCTCCGTCCATTGGCCTAATAGAAAACCAGAACTCTTCACCTTGTTGGAAAGGCAAAGGGACCCTGAAGAATTCATGTGAAAGAAAGAAAGAAAGAAAGAAAGAAAGAAAGAAAGAAAGAAAGAAAGAAAGAAAGAAAGAAAGAAAGAAAGAAAGAAAGAAAGAAGAAAACGTAGAACAATACATTATCTACATATGTTGGGGGGGCGGCTTCCAATACTGCAAAGAAATCTAGATTAATACACATTTATTAGATTTGTTCACAATGTGTGTGTTGTAGAGTTGTGCACAGGTCACTTCTGTATGGAAGACTGGTTCTTCAGAATATATCCAGATATCTGGAGATTTTTTTCTCCATTTGATTTGATTTGTTTCCCAAATCCAAACCAATTTGGAAATTTGTAAAACCAATGCATTCAGGACCTGAAAGATTCCCCCTCCCCCGTATCAGTAATCTATGAAATTTGAAGTGTCTAAAGATGGGACAAACCAGCCATATTTCACAGATCAATCTACAAGGGTCTGCATATTAGTCAACTTTAAATTTGCTCTTAAGAGAGAGAAACAACAACAATAGGCTAGAAAGATTTTGTGCTCCACCTAATTCCATTCATGCCTGGGATTCAAGCTGGTTTGTAAATTTGATTTGATTCATCCTGGAAATGAATCTCCCCATATTCTGCTTTGATTCAGAGCACAAACAAATTGCTCTGAATTAGGCTGATTTAATTTGGGATTTGTCTGATTCTAGTGCACAGCTCTTACCATGATCTGATTTTACTCCTGTGTTCATTCCAGAAGGAGTCTTTAAACAAAATGATGCTCCAGAGGAAAAGTGTACTTTGTATCCCTTTCTATGTGTACAAGGAGAGGATGGCTACCAATGTCTGCTAGTCATGACGGCTATGTCTTCTTTCCAATATTGGGCATGCTACCTGTGGCATATGGGGATATGTTACTATTCTGTAGCCCAGAATATTAATTTTTCCAAGCTTTGGAACCTGCATAACTTTTCTGACATTCTTCACTTTGAATGACGTACATCCTTTTGTTTCCGTCTTGTTTTTGTTTCTTTGGGAGGAAAGTGTTGACAAACCTGGACACCGTCTTAAAAAGCAGAGACATCACCCTGCTGGCAAAGGTCCGCATAGTCAAAGCTATGGTTTTTCCAGTTGCAATGTATGGAAGTGAGAGCTGGACCATAAAGTAGGCTGACTGCCAAAGAATTGATGCTTTTGAATTGTGGTGCTGGAGGAGACTCTTGAGAGTCCCCTGGAATGCAAGGAGAACAAACCTATCCATTCTAAAGGAAATCAGCCCTGAGTGCTAACTGGCAGGACAGATCCTGAAGCTGAGGTTCCAATACTTTGGCCATCTCATGAGAAGAGAAGACTCCCTGGAAAAGACCCTGATGTTGGGAAAGTGTGAAGGCAAGAGGAAAAGGGGACAGCAGAGGACGAGATGGTTGGACAGTGTCGTCGAAGCTACCAACATGAATTTGACCAAATTCCGGGGGCCAGTGGAAGACAGAAGGCCAGGGCGTGCTCTGGTCCATGGGGTCACAAAGAGTCGGACACGACTTAATGACTAAACAACAACAACCACTAACATCACTGCTATAGTGCTGGAAAACTAATTTGTCACATTGCCTTTTACTTTGTTACTCTCTATTTTGTTTTGTTTTGTTTAGGGGTTGAAAATTGGAATTATTTTATTTATTCCCAACTTAGAAAAGAATGGCAGTTTTTCAAGAGAACTTGAAAAAAAAATCCTGCCTAAATGCTTCTCAGTGTCAGTTCATAAAGGTTTTTGTTTCACTTATTATAGGATTAAGTCTGTTCTTTATTTTTAGCATGCAAGTCCTTGAATTATTGGTTATCATTGCATTCAACTAGACATGAATAGAACATGCTGAACTGATTACACTTTCGAATTGGGCCTCGTTTTGTTTTGTTGTTTGTGTTTTTTGTAAATAAGTGACAACTGAAAATGAACATATAATTTTAATAGTGCTCTAAGTTCCCTTAAAATACTGTATCCTAGAAAAGTTTTGAAAATTATGAAAAACGATATGTGTTATACTAGCAGAGTAACTTTGTCCTTGCTTTCCATGTTGCTTCAGAATGTATCTGGTTACGCTCTTGTTAACACCATCTCAAATAAATAGCTACCAGTACACTACCTATGTTATTTGTTACACATTCCTTCCAGGCTTTGTCTGCATGCATCGCCTCTTTGCTACAGACCATATAGTTTGTGGACATACAAGTTCCAGGGATCTAAAAAGGCCACTTTTCTGTAACTGGGAAACAATACATTGATCTCCCCATCCCACCCCCAAAAGCCTGAAGAACAACATTTTTGGATGCAGGGGTGGACACACTGTTTTTGAAGCATTAAAAATGTGTGAAGACAGGATTCAACTCATCAAAAACATGAACCACCACTCCTGGAAGGGGCAATTCAATGCAAAAAATATCCATTGGCGCTGGAGACTGTTGATTTCAGTTTCACCTGAATGGTGAATCTGCTCTGAGTTGGAACTTTACAGGAGCACTCCCTCTCCACCAAAGAGGTTCAGCACCTCGGAGAGCTCCTAAGCAGTTCACATTAAAACTCAGAGCAGATTCAGTGCCCTGTGAAATGATGTCATCAACCTCCATTCAGGGGAGTCTGAGAGTGGTAGAAGAACTGGGGGGGGGAGAATACTCTTAAGGACACATGTGGCTTATCCCTAATTCAGCTGCTGCTACATTTAGGTCAAGATCAGTTGGCCAGGCATTAAAACATAGAAAAGAACTGGGGAAAATTGGTTGATTTGTTGCTACTTGTTAGCTGCTGAATAAGCACAGTCAAGACCACCATGCATTCAACAATCCTCATATGATCTCAGCTGGGCTTTCTCTGGTTAATCAGTATAACAGCATTGCATAAGCACCAGATAAATATCAACAAAGCTTCTTTTCTTTTTCAATGGAGAACATTATTAAAATGCAGGTAGACTTTCCACAACCTCTGGAATAAATGCCATGTGCTTGCTGAGAAGGCTAACACCAAGAGCATCCTAATTAGCCAAGAGAGTTGACAGAATTTGTGTGTTGTTCAAACATGGCTGAGGAAGCAATATGCCTTTATTAAGTGGCAATCTGGCATAAGCTGTGCTGAGTGTTTCCATTCATTTTTCATTCCATATTCCAGGCAGGTGTGCAGGGCGATTTCGAGGAGAGAAAAGTCATATCTAATTGGGCTCTCAAACAGGTGCTCCTTGCTAATGAATGGGTTCAAAAGAGCTGCAGAAATTTTTCTCTCTCTCTCTTTGGCTCCAGATCCTCCTTTGATGTATAGCAGGGATGGATGAGGAGAATGCTAGTGGCCCCTGAAGGCCAATCGTGAAGACCTCAATCCCACCACAAAGCACACATACCCCAGTTTTAGCCAAAAGAAAAATGAGCAAGAATCATGGTTCAGTGGTGGGATTCCATGGGTTTCCACTCCCCTGCCTCCTCCAGGTAATTGTCCACTCACCAGCAGCAACGCGCTTCCCTTCTGTGCCTCCTCGGGTGACCACCCGCTCAGAAGCATAGCTGTGGGCCTCCCTGCCTATCTGCATGGGTGGCTGCCAGAGGAGGCAGAGGAAGGAAGCACACTGTGGCCAATGGGTAGGTGATTGCCCAGAGGAGGCAGCAGAGGGAAACATATGGTGCCCACAGAACAACTGTGCAGACACCAGACTGGGCCAAATTGCCAAACCACATTTCATGCCCATCTCTAATTCAAAAACATTCTCTTCTACTTCTAGAGGCCTTCAGGAATAATGGATTTGGCACTGGCAAGTTTCAGATATCATAATCCTTCATCCACTCAAATATAAATACTCAGATTGGCTATCTAGTCAATTTCAGGCAAGTATTTTCTCCCCCCGCCACTCCAAGCTCTAACACTTTGGGGCCTCGCTGGGGATTAAAATGTGGTTCCCAGGTGAAATTTGAAGCTTGGAATCCTGAGTTTCAGTCCAAGAATCTATCCAGAAATACTGGATTGGGAGCAGCCCTTTTCTTTGTCAATTCAGCTCCCCAGCAGTCAAGTCATGGAATGGGGACTTTTTGATGAGTCTGAAGCCTCTGCCTTGGATACAGCCAGAACTTAGAAAAGTTACATTTTTGGACTACATCTCCCAGAATGCCCCACCTACCTGAACAGAATCACAGTCAGGTCTTTCTCCATGATGGCCCTATATCTGTGGAATTCTTTCCTGACAGACCAACATATTGTGTCTTCCCTGCCAGTTTTTAAAGCTTTATTTTTCCAGTCCATAGTTTTCACTGGAGTTTTATACAGATGAATTCCTTTTCATCATATTTATGTATTTAAAACCTGTGGGGGATGGATAGATAAAATGCCTTGTGAGAGCCATGTTCTCTCAAATGGGTGATAAAAGGTGAGAAAGACTGTTGTTTAAAAATAATTCTCTATTAATTGTTGTTTAACTGTTTGGCTTCACTTGCTTTGAACATTTCATTAAAATTGAACATTGTCTCGATGCGGTCTGGTTTACTCTGAGTCACAATGATGTAGAGATCATATCTGAAGAGCAGTTGCTCTGGCTCAATTAAAAACAAATATAAGGTTATACATCTGTTAAATATCTCTATTACCTGAAACTAGCAGCCTAGAAGCAGATTGTAAGGGGAACAAAGCAGTAGGACTATTTGACCATCTCAAATGGGTGAAGGGACTCACCTCAGCCAAGGGTACATGGCTGAGAAGACAGGGGATACTTGGCTTAGTAGTACTATGAGTGAGAAAGATCTTGGAATTGTTGTAGATCAAAAGCCGAATATGAGCCAACAATGCAATGTGGCTGCAAAAAAGGCAAATGCGATTTTAGGATGCATTAAAACAAGTATAGTCTCCAAATTCCCTGAAATTCTAGCTCCCCTCTATTCAGCATTGGTTAGACCTCACCTTCAGTACTATGCCCAGTTCTGGACACTACACTCCCGGAAGGATTCGAACAAACTGGAGCAAGTTCAGAGGAGGGAAATAAGGATGATCAGGAGACTGGAAACCAAGCCCTGTGATGAAAGACTGAAAGAACTGGACATGTTTAGCCTTGAGAAAAGAAAATTGAGGGGAGATATGAGAGCACTTTTCAAATAGTTGAAGAAGGGCAGGATCTGTTCTTGATCATCCTAGAGTTCACGACACATAATAATGGGCTCAAACGACAGGAAGCTAGATTTAGGCTGAATATCAGAATAAACTTCTTAACTGTTAGAGCAGTACAGCAGGTCATGAATGTTCCTATCCTGGAGGTACTCAAGAGAAAATTGGACAACCCACTGTCAGTTCTGCTTGGACTTAGATTCCTGTTTTGAACAGGGAGTTTGATTATAGGCTCCTTCCAACCCCATTATTCTATGATTCCCCCAAACAAAATCTCCCTGCCATTCTTCACATCAAACTATAGTATATTTTAATTTCTCTTCCCTCTTGGAGGTCAGAATCTGCAGAAGTGAAAACTACATAAGAAAAGGTGAACTGCAAAGCACGCAAGTGTGAACTAGTGTGGATGAGTGTGACATCCATAATTTTCCTGTCTTCTGGTTGGCTTCCTTGCCTTCACCCCTAAAATTCAGTTCTGTGTTGGTAGATGGCAAGTTGGGAGAAAAAGTGCATTACATGACCTTTATTTATTCCCAGAAAGTAAACCATCCCTTTGTCCTGCAGCACATGATGTGACTGTAGCATCTTAGCAGGGCCTGAAGTGACAATCAAATAAATAAATCAATCAAATAAATAAATAAATAAATAAATCCCTTCCACACTGAAGAGAAATGCAATCTGTCCCCTGTCCAGCTCCCTGATTTTGCTGATTTTGGGACTGCCTTTTTGCCTCGGCCTGCTGGACAAGGGTCTCTTCAAATTGGGAGAGGCCATGATGCACCGCCTGCCTCCAGGCTGAACGCTCAGATGTCAAGGTTTCCCATCTGTTGAGGTCTATTCCTAAGATCTTCAGATCCCGCTTGCAGATGTCCTTGTATCGCAGCTGTGGTCTCCCTCTGGGGTGATTTCCCCGCACTAATTCTCCATACAGGAGATCTTTTGGAATCCAACCATCAGCCATTCTCATGACATGCCTGCGCCAATGTAGACGTCGCTGTTTCAGTAATGCCCACATAGACATCACTGCAAAAGGCATGTGCAGCTTTAAATATATGTTTTGGAAGTCCCATATGCTTACCATTATTTAGCCTCTTTCTTTTGGACTCGGTTCACAAAGGTGCGATAGGAAAAAGCCCAGGGTTAGCTGAACAAGCACGGTGGAAGATGTAAAAATGTGAAAAATAACAAGGAAATAGAAGGAAAAGCTGAATGGCCAAACTTAAACCATATGAGGCAGAGAAAATAGCTAAACATCTCTGTCTTATGAAGCATCTAACAAAGAACAACTTATACCCCAGTGAGAACATGGAAATCTTTCAACAAATTATATGGATTATTCAAGGGAATTTGTGATAAGGTTTGCTATGTTCATTTTAGCCAATAGGTCACGGCCATCAAAAGGTGCTTCTGCTAAGATTCTCCACCTCCTAAGATCCGGCTCATGCTCCCCCTGACTCTCCCATTAGCCCCTAATGCTGAGATCCTAAACCAAAGCGAGGTGCTTTGAGAAAAATGCTGGAGAAGATGATGTGCTGACTTTGCTTACACACATGCTTTGGCTTGACTGAAGGGGGATTGTGCCAAAGGCAAAAGAACACCATGCAAATGTTTTGGGAGGCAGATTTCCAACAAATGAGGCCACGGGGGGGGGGTTGTCAGGAGCACCTGGCCTGCTAGAAGGAGGATAAAATGAATGTGCTGATGTTGAAGATTAACAGTAGGCAGCAGCGGGCTGGCCTTTGGCAGATATCCTTGGCTCAAATTAATACCCAAGGTTCCTTTCTTGCCATACACAGCCACCATGCTTCTGTTGTAAATCCCCATTTGACATTTCCCAGAAGGACATCTGTAGAGATTAGACAGGGTCCCCTTCACAGGTAGGCACTTCTGTTGAACATAAATCCATGCCAATGTCTATGCATGCCCCCCCCCCCTCTTTACTCTCAGCTGCATATCATAGCATTCAGCATTGGCTTCTGCTCCTCACTCAGGTACTAAGTGTTTGAGTTTTATTAGCACGCTCACATACTATCTGTGGTTTGTGTGACTGAGAGGGACTTTTTCTGGCTGGGGTGATTGTCTATCTATCCAACACTAATTGTTCCTTACAGCCTTTGAGTTCAAAGAGAGCCCCACCTCTCTCCTGAGTGTTCTTTTCCCTCTCTTTACTCTGTCGGTAGCAGTTGTTTGTTTGCCGTTGATCTGTTCAGTTCGTTGCTAGTATGTGTGCAGTAAAGAAAGCAGCAAACACAAGTCTGTAATTTCAAGCACCTGTAAGTAAAGAAAAGTGTTTTATTCTTTCTCTTACAAATGTCTCAGTGAGTTATTGAGACTTTAATGCAGTTAATGAGAAAGGGGAGGACTCTTGGGAACTTTTCAATATTCTCCTCTGCGAGTCTCTGTACTTCTACTGTGTACAAAAGAGAATTTTTACCAGAAATTCAAAACTCTGCAACACTAATATACATAAATGGCACACTTTTAGTATTTTCTTGGTAGTGTTGACCAAGCCTTTCCCAGTTTAGTGCCTTCCAGATGTTTTAGAATACCGCTCCCATCGTTCCTGACCATTGGCCATGGGGGCTGATGCAGTGAACATACAGAGATTTTCTTCACCTAAATACAAATACTGTAGGCATCTTGACACTTTGACAAAAAATCCAAAGAAACAAGACAAGACAAAACCTGTGGCACCTTCAAAACTATTATATTTTAATGTGAGCTGTCGTGGACCAGTCCACTGCGTCACACATAAGGAGACAAAATGAAATGATGGATGATGCTCTGAGACACACTTTCAAAAAGAGAGAGAGCAATGGCTACAAGATTTTTCACTCCTGCATATTAGCAGAGACTGGCACTTTTTCTTCCACCCTCATCATTAGCTTTCTTCATGAATAAACAAACCCACACCAACTATTTTGACAAAGAAACCCTTTTATTCTCTGCAGTTTGTGTGTGCAGAGAACCACCTGAGGCTACAGTGCAAAACGCTTATCTTGTGGTCGATTAAAGATTTGTTTTAGGGGATCATCTTCATTCTGCAGTTTATGTTTACAGAGCCAAACTCTTTATGCTGAGGAGAGGATCGTCTCCCTCAACGCTGTGACTGAATCACCTCAAACCGTGACAGGTAATCACTGTGATTCAGAGACATCTGCCTCAGACTGCCACCCAGGAGTGGGAGTTGATTTCTCATCCCATGCGCCGAAAAGCAAGTTCAGGTAAATCACCAGCAGGGCAAGCATCTTCTTTCAGCATTTGTAAATATCAATACCTCTTGTTGAAGATTATCGATTCTTTAAAGAGTTGTAGTAGCCTGCAATAAGCTTGGGGCACCACTTTGTAAATAATAATGACAACATGTAGCCAGAGATTATCCATGCACATGAAGAAAAAAACCTGTCTTATTCTATTCACCTTGTGAGCCCTGAATCCACAAATTGATTGCCCAAGCTCATCTAATTGATTGTAGAAGGATGTTGCATTGTGAACATTACTCAATAACATGGCTGCTTCATTGTAGAATCAAAAGCAAGCCAACACAGTCAAGTTATTATTGCAGAGTTTTGAATTTCTGGTAAAATTCCTTTTTGCTATACAGTAAAAGTACAGAGACTCATAGAGGAAAATGGCTACCAGTTCTCCAGAGCCCACCCCTTTCTCATTAAATAGCACTCAAGGTCTCAGTAACTCACTCTGAGATACAGTGGTGCCCTGCATAATGAGTGCTTCGTTTAACGACGAATCTGCATAGTTATGAGGTTTTTGCAATCGCAAAAGCAATCATATTGCAATGTTTTAAATGGTAAAACATCGCTTTGCGATTTTCGCATAGTGATGTTTTAAAAACAGCTGATCGGCGGTTCCAAAATGGCTGCCAGGTAAATAAAATGGCCGCCCGCTGTGTTTTTGCCTGGATTCCTCGCTTACCGGGCAGCAAAAATGGGGGCCGCATGGAGGATTTTCGCAGAACGGTGAGTTTTTTGCCCATAGGGACGCATTAAACGTGTTTTAATGCGTACCTATGGGCTTCTTTGTTCCGCATAGCAACGAATCCGTATAGCGATGTTTTTTTTTCGTATAGGATTATCGTCGCTATGTGGGGCACCACTGTATTTGTTGTAGGAAAAAAAGTTTCTTTATTTACAGTTGCTTGAAATTACAGGCTTACTGATATGGTTTTCTTTACTGCAAACATCCTAGCAATGAACCAAACAGGTCAACAGCAAACAAACAACTCCCACTGATGAACTAGAGAGAGGCAGAAGAACAATCAGGAGAGAGGTGGGACTCTCTTTGAATTCAAAAGCTGGAAGGAACTTTTGGTTGATGGTAGATAAATATCATCATTATAATCTTAGAACTGTGTTGCTGGAAGGGACAATTACTCCAGTCCAAAAAAGTTTCTCTCAGTCACTCAAACTACAAACAGCATATGGCATTGTAAATAAAATCCCAACAGCTATTTGGCAAGGTATCTCAGACATGTCTGCTTTGGCTGGCAGTAGCTTTCCCTATTACAGTACCTTTAATGTGATCTTTCTCCCAGATCTCCAACAGATTCTGGAATGTTCCACATGATAGGACTTTAAAAAGGGATGGAGAATATTCAGAAGGAAAAAAAATTCTTCAGAATGGAGTTCTTGCAGAGGTTACACTTGAGGAAGAGAGAAAACCTTCAGAAATGATCTCAGGAAAATATATATGTGTATATATATATATATCTTCTCATAAATTTGTATTCACCTTGATTTAGGACAGCTGAGGAGAGCCGGGCGAGCTGATCTATTCAGAAACATGACACTTTTGTGTGTGTGTGTGTGTGTGTGTGTGTGTGTGTGTGTGTGTGTGTGCGTGTGTGTGTGTGCGCGCGCGCGCGCGCGTGCGTGCGTGTGTGTGTGTGCGCACGGAGGGGGGAAGTGTTACGCTTTCTTCTTCCCTCAGGCAAATAAAACTGAGCCCTTGACAACCCTGTTGCAGTCGTGGATAAGGAAGGTCTGCCCTGCAAGCCTGAAGGGAGAGCTGCAAAATTGTCCCAGGAGAATGGATACCATCACTAAGAGCTTTGTCTTTCATTTAGAACCCAGTTAACCCTTTCCACCGCCACCCTGACCCTCAGGATTCTTTCTACATAGATTAAATGGAAAACGAGCAGTCTTGCCCCAAAACCAATCCTTCCCCCTGCCAAAGCAATAGATTTTCTGTTGTTGTTGTTGTTGTTGTTGTTGTTGTTGTTGTTGTTGTTGTTGTTGTTGTGTTCCAGCAAGTACTAGCTGATTCATGGTGACCCTTATGAACGGGAGATGTCCAAAGTGTCCTATCCTCAGCAGGCCTGCTCAGATCTTGTAAACTCAAACCTGTGGTTTCGTTTAGGGAGTCCATCCATCTCATATTCGGTCTTCCTCTTTTCCTGCTGCCTTCCACCATTTCCAGCCTCATCGTCTTTCCCAGAGAATCCTGCCTTCTCGTGATGTGTCCAAATTAGGACAGCTTCAGCTTCAACCTAAAGGACCGCCTTCTTCCATATGAGCCTGCCCGTCCTCTAAGATCAGGCCAGGAGGCCCTTCTGAAGGTGCCATCCCTGAAAGAGGTGAGGGGGATGGCATGTCGAAATAGGGCCTTCTCGGCTGTTGCCCCCCCAACTTTGGAAGCCCCCCCCCCTATAGAGATCCGCCTGGCTCCAACACTCTTGGCTTTTCGGCGCCAGGCAAAGCCCTTTCTGTTGAGCCAGCATTTTAATTAAACAGTATTCCCTAGCTGGCCACATGAGCAGCAGGACTTATTAATATCAATGTTTTAAGAATTGTTTTAATATAGGATGTTTTATATTGTCTTTTAAAATGTTTTTAAGTTTTAATGTTGTTGTATGCCGCCCAGAAGCCACTGGTAATGGTGCGGCTAAAAAATATTGTAATAAATAAATAAAATAAACCTTTTTTTTGCCTCCAGAGAGTGTTCAGGGTGGATTGGCTCTGGGGACCCACTTGTATGTCTTTCTGGCAGTCCAGTCCGCAAAGCTGTTCACCGGCAGCATATTTCAAATGAATTGATTCTTTTTCCTGTCAAATCTACTGTCCAGCTTTCTCACCTGTACCTGATGATGGGAAATACAAGAGTGTGGATGATCTTGGACTTGATCTCCACATCCTTACACTCCCCAGTCTTTTCTAATTCCTTCACTGCTGCCTTTCTGATTTCTTGGCTACAACCAAGGTATACAACATCTTACTCTTTCCATTTCTTTATTGCCAGTGTTAAAATTGTATAGTTCTTCTGTCAGTCATCATTTTTATCTTCTTACTGTTGAACTGCAGTCCTGCTTTTCATTTTCACTAAAAAATCATTTCAAGTGATTGCTGCTTTCAGGAAAATTACCTCATCTGTATATCTGAAATTATTGATGTTTCTTCCACCAGTTTTCACTCCTTCTGAACCTAGTCCAGTTTTCCACGTAATATGTTTTGCGTATTGAATAGAGAGATAAAACCACCATCATCTTAGAACCGCAGAGCTGAAAGGGGCCCTATGGATCATTAAGTCCAGCCCCTGACAAGGAGGCCCAGTGGGGTAATTAAACTCCCAACCTCTGGCTCTGCAGACAGATGTTGAAACCACAGAACTATCTAGCAATTGTGCATCCTTGTCGGCCATCTTTGCTTATAAGAAACTACTGAGTCTGTCCATATTCTTTCCTAATGGTAGCTTCTTATCCACAATATAGGTTATGTATCAGGACAAACAAGTGCCAAGACACACCCATTTCTTTCAGAACAACCCATTGTTTCTCATGATCTACACAGTCAAAGGTTTTGCTGTTGTCTATAAGGCATAGATCTTCTGAAATTCTTTCGTGAGCTCCAGCAGGCTGCAGATATTTGCAATATCTGCTGCCTGCTTGGTATCTGGTTGTCTGTTCTAAGTGACTGATGGATTGATTGATTCAGGAGATCTGAAAGGAAACTTTTATTGTTTTATGATCCAATTTGCTCAAGGATGTAAATTCAGAATATGTGAGCTTTATGCTTCTAAGCAATGGCCACCTATCTGGGAAACAATATATTCTGTGCAATATATTCTGAAGGCCTTAGGAATGGACCTCAACAGATGGGAAACCTTGACATCTGAGCATTCAGCCTGGGGGCAGGCGGTGCATCATGGCCTCTCCCACTTTGAAGAGACCCTTGTCCAGCAGGCTGAGGCCAAGAGGAAGTCCCGAAAGCAGCAAAATCAGGGGGCTGGACAGGGGACAGATTGCATTTGTCTGCAACGTGGAAGAGATGGTCACTCTCGAATCGGCCTTCTCAGCCACACTAGACGCTGTTCCAAGTTCTCCATACAGAGCATGTTACCATAGTCTCCCAAGACTGAAAGATGCCTAAATTAACTCTTTATATACTTGGTAAATCCTAACGTATGGCTAGATCTCAAAGTTACAATGAGGAGGGATCTCCTCTATAGCCCGACAGCCTATGCTACATCTTGTTTCTGTATTAGAAACACTCAATTTCTTCTGAATTTGTAATTCCCAGAGTAGAGCACTTTGTAGATTGATTCTGTAGTCAATCCACTTTAATTCATTGTTGCCAAGCACAGCAATGTTCTTACGTTCCATGTCTCACTGTATGGTTTCCAGTTTCTGTTGATTCATACACCTTATGTTCCAATTGTATGTAGCACTGGACTTTCCTTTCACTTCTTTGCACATCAGCCACTAGACATTCTTTCAGCCTTAATCTTCTTGTGTCATTAGCAACAACAATATTCATTCTTCTCCTTTGCTCTTCCCCAGTAGCTGGTTGAGTTCTTTCTGTCCTGTGAGTCTCAATTCCCAGCACTATCTCTTGATTCATTTTGGACTTGGCTCATCATAGAATTTTCATGGTAAAGGAAGTTCAACAGAGATTTATCATTGCCACTTCTGTGCAATACTAACAAGAGTTAGCTTAAGTGTCATTGCTGCCGCCTCCTCCACCAGCGTCACCTACCACTGCTGCCCAGTACTGGCCTTGAAGAGGGTGGATGCACCTTAGTCTGTTGTCTCAGCTGTGGCATTCCACCTTGGGTGACCCTGCTAGGAGTCTAGGCTTGGAGTCTGGTCTCCTGATGGCATTGCTCTCAGCTTCACTGATACACTCAGACCCCCTTACCACGTCAAGGTGTGCATCCAAGAAGGGGAACACATTTTCTAGACATCATAAAGAGTGTCATCTGCAAAGCTAAGTACAGCTAGAATACAGTGCATATTTGGTGACATTTTAATCATTTTAGCTGTGTTGAAAAGACATACTGGGATACACTGGCTTGATACCTCTACCTGGAAACTTTGGACGGCTGCCAGGACCAAAATGGTCCATCTGGAATCATCACTGATACCAGAATCTTTCTCCACCCTGATATAGCAGGGCTGGTTTGGGGAGTTGCTTGCCCTTTTAAATTTTCTGCAGGACGTTAGAGCTCTTGATATTTGGTTATTTGGTATATTGTGGGTACATCGGGTGCTATTGACCCATTTTTGAACTTCTGGCCATTTTTCTAAGTCCTCCTCAAAGCTGGAATGAGTTTCTAGAATCCTGCAAAGATTTAAACAGAATCTTGGCAACCATCTGGGGTGCTACAGTTGAATTCCTGCAGCAATGCGTAAGCTAGATTTTAGTACCCTTTGTCATCCTATCATTTCTCGGATTGGATGGGAATAATGAGGACTGTAAGCTACGTGTAGACCTCACATGTTGTTTTCTGAGGGCCTCAGAGCCCCTGAAAGCCAACAAAATATTTCTGGCCCACTTTCCAGTCCTCCCATGTGTAGCGCAAAGAGGCCATGATTCCATCTCAACACAAAGGATGGCTTTCCATGTTTTGTCTTAGCAGAAAACAATTCCCCGCAGATCATGAAAGATTTTTCTCGGATGGAGGCAGGGAGAAAAAAGCTCCCCAAACCCCCACCGTCTGCTCATTCCTGTTCTGATAAAAAGGTAAAGGTTCCCCTTGACAATTGTTGTCCAGTCGTGTCCGACTCTAGGGGGCGGTGCTCATCCCCGTTTCCAAGCCATGGAGCCAACGTTTTGTCCAAAGACAATATTCCGTGGTCACATGGCCAGTGCGACTTAGACACGGAACGCTGTTACCTTCCCACCGAGGTGGTCCCTATTTTTCTACTTGCATTTGCATGCTTTCGAACCGCTAGGTTGGCGGGAGCTGGGACAAGCGACGGGCACTCACTCTGTCGCCTGGGTTCTGTTCTGATAACATCACAGAAAAGATGCATGTTTTGAGGATGGATTTGAAAGACCTGAAGGAAGTGGCCTCAAACAGGTATCACTAGCCCTCATCCTGACTCTCCACAGGTCCGTTTTGCCACCTAGAAGAAGACGGATGAGATGCTACCGAATGTATATACCTTGGAAGATCACGCAACAAACCTCCTTCCCCTCACAGAGGTGGATGGGTTCTGCTGCCTGCCTGTTCCATGGAATATCTATGGGCAAAGAAATGGCCACCTGTAACCAGATGGTCTGCTGGTGGATTTGTGTTGACACATCATACAGCATGTTGGAAAAAGGATTTTAGCTATGCGACCAAACTGGGTATGGATGATAATGCCTCACTAGCCGGAGCACATGTTAACAGGTATAAAGTCGGCTCAACAGCAGCAAGGTCATGCAATAAACATCAGCGCTTCCCGGGTTTCCAAATTACAGCCGGCAAAACAACATGGCTCATGTTACTCTTTTATCTACAAGCCAGCCTTGCAGTCAGACACGGGGATTACAAAACATTTTGCTTTATTCCATGGAAGACAGTCAGCGATGAGTGGAGCACCTGTCCTCCCTCCCTCACCAGGGGTGAGTGAGAATGATTCACCAAGAAAGATCAAATATCATAGAATCAAGTATGCAGAATTGGCACTGCTATTGGAAAGATGCCAGGTATGTTATCATCCCACAGAGCAGTGGTTCCCAAGGATGGGTCCCCAGGTGTTCTTGCACTAAAGCTCCTAGCAGCCCTCACCACTAGCTGTGCTGGCCAGGATTTCTAGGGAATGTAGTCCTGTAACATCGGGGGACCCGATCTTGGGAACCACTGCCATAGAGGGAAAGAAGGAATATGCAGATGTTGCAAAATTGGGTGAAATAGCTAATACCCCTAGAAGACAGAAACAAAATTCAAAATGGCATTGATAGGATGGAGCACTGGGCCAAAAACAACAGAGTGAAATTCAACAGGGATAAGTGCAAAGTACTGCACCTCGGAAAAAGAAACCAATTGCACAGTTACAAGATGGGGAATACGTGGCTCAGCAAAACTACGAACAAGAAGGATCTTGGAATTGTCGGTGATCACAAGCTAAATATGAGCCAACAATGTGATGTAGCTACAGAAAAGGCTAATGCTATTTTAGGCTGCATTAATAGAAGTATTAAAAACCCGTGAGGTGCTAGTCCCTCTCTATTCAGCATGGGTTAGTCCTCACCTTGAGTTCTGGGCACCACACTTCAAGAAGGATGCTAACAAACTGGAACAAGTTCAGAGGAGGGCAACAAGGATGATCAGGGGGCAGGAAACCAAGCCTTGTGAGGAAAGGTTGAAAGAATTGGGCATGTTTAGACTGAGGGGTGATATGATAGCTGAATACACCCTTAAACAAGCTGGAAATGAAATCCTATTTCAAAACATAGAAGTACTGGACAACACCAGCAATCATTACATTAGACTACACAGGGAAGGCATTGAAATCCACAAACTCCATCAGAGTCTCAATGAAAAGGAAGAAAGTCTAAAACTCAACAAAGCCTGGCTCCCAGCACTGAAAAATACAGCCTGCAAAAAGGTCAACGAATTCTACCCCGCCACAAGGACCAGTGATCACTGACACCCATCAATCACAGTGACAGATCATCTCCCCCCTTATCACAACAATACACCCATAACAAAAAACACCCTGATCACCATAATCACCCAATCTCCTGAAAAGGACAAAAAGCTGATCCCACAGCTACAAATACTTAACTGTCCCACACACTACACCACAATACAGACAGAGTTCTAACTCCTGTCCTCTGAAAATGACAGCCACGGAGACTGGTGAAACATTGGGAGGAAAAACCTTCGGAACATGACCAAACAGCCCGAAAAACCTACAACAACCAATCTCCAAAATGTTTTGTCCTCAATAGCCCTGCTCAACCCTTGTAAACTCAAGCCTGTGGAGCCAACCCATCTCATATTTGGTCTTCCTTTTCTCCTGCTGCTTTCAACCTTCCCCAGCATTTTTGTCTTTTCCAAAGAATCTTGCTTTCTCATGATGTGCGCAAAGTTGTTGTCATTTAGTCGTTTACTTGTGTCCGACTCTTCGTGACCCCACTCTTCGTGCACAAAGTAGAACAGCTTAAATTTCATCATTTTTATCTCTAGAGTAGTTCATGCTTTATTTACTCTAGGGTCCACATGCCTATCTTTCTGGCAGTCCAGTCATTTTTTTTCCTGTCAGCTTTCTTTATTGTCCAGATTGGACTCGATGGCCTTATAGGCCCGTTCCAACACTACTATGATCCATACCTATCCATGGTGATTGGGAACATGAGAGTAGTCTTGGTCTCTAATGATAGATCATTATAACTGATGGTCTTTCTAATTCCTTTATTGCTACCCTTCTGAGTCTCCATTTGAACTGATGATTGAACCAAGGTGTGAAGAAATTAAGAGCCTGGGGGTATCATGAAATATGAAATTCATTTGCTGGCATTTTCAGCGCTGTTGTGAGCCTGGGAAACTGACCACAACAGGCGTAAATCAGATGGAAATGGACAGTTCACACCTTCGTCTCACCTCTTGCTATCAAACATTTCAAAAGAAGGCAGAGCTAGGGAGCAGATGCTTCCATGCTTATCTTTATCAGAGCATATATCACAGTTGCCTCAAAAGGCATCTGCCTTATCTGTAACCCTGATGTGAAAGGACTCAGACTGCTTCCTTTCTGAAGAATTATGTAGGTTGGGATAATGGGCATGGCATCAAGTCAGGAAGCTGCCCTTTGACCTGAAAATGACTAAGATGAGACAGCAGGAGGTGCTTAATGACTTGTATAAAAGAGATTAGGGAAATTATTTAGCTGGCATGTTTCTGCAGAGAATGAGGTCTCGCTCCTCTGCTGCTCGAAGGGACTCCTCCTGACTCATGAGCAGACTCAGGATCAATTTGCCATTTATCACATTGTGTGAGGAGTCAGCACTCTGCGCATGCTCGGAAATACACTATGTTTCCACTCAGATGTGAGTACAGATAGGGTAGATTAACTTTTATTGTTTTTGGTATGTATTCTTCTGGCACATTGTACATTTTACTTCTATGTTTTGAAGAAAAAACTTGCAACTGTTTGGAACATTTATCCTTTTATCCTTTGGAAAAAAAATTCTTTTCCTTAAAATAATAAACTATTAAAATCTTTTCAAGCAAGTTGTCTGGATTTTAACTGAGAGGGTAGAAGGTACTAAAAACGACCCTAGCCTTGTCCAGATATTGGGATTTTCTACAGTGTTTGTCTGTGGGAGTGCTGGCAGCTACCTCACAAAGTAAGTGCTCTTGGACTGAAAGCATAGCCTTGGGACTTTCCTTTTTGTGCAAAATGCTCTAGAGCACTTCAGAGTCAGGGGAACTAAGCAAGTATTGAGGGAATGAGATGGTTTCATTCAAACCTCCGTAGCTTATACCACATCTGACACTCTTTGGGCATGTCCACCAGAGGATGAGAAAGAGTAATGTGGTTGAGTGATTGTAAGAAAGGGAGCTTGGCAAGGGAATTGTGAGACAAGGTCTACAAAATCTTTCACTATTTCAATTTCTTCACTGTCAACGCTAAAGTTGGGTAGATCTGTAGTCATGATTTTTGTCTTAATGTTCAACTGCACTCCTGCTTTGGCACTTTCTTCTTTCACTTTTACTAAAAGTCATTTCAAGGCATTGCCGCTTTCTGATAGTAAGATGATATCATCTACATTTCTTAGATTATTAATGTTTCTTCCATAATTTTTCTTTTCTCCTTCATTTGACTCTAGTCTGACTTTCTGTATGATATGTTCTGTATACAAGATTAGACAGATATGATGATAAAATGCACTCTTTTCTGAAACTTTTAAGATTTTGACAAATTCAGTCCCCATGGCTTGAAATAGTTCTATCAGTATTCCATCTATTTCTGGTGATATATTCCTTCTCAGTGCTTTCAAAGCAGTTTTCACTTCATTATCTAGAACAGCATGTTCTTCATCATAAGATTCCACATCAGAGAAGTCTGTCACCATTTAATCTTTTCTGTATTGGTCTTCAGTATGTATTTTCTTTAGGGGTGCCAATGAAGAAATGACTCATGTCTTGTGTCATTTCTTCACAAGACATGACCCAACTCCTGAGAAATCTATATGTGGGACAGGAGGCAACAGTTAGAACTGGATATGGAACAACTGATCAGTTCAAAATTGGGAAAGGAGTTCAACAAGGCTGTATATTGTCCCCTGGCTTATTTAACTTATATGCAGAATACATCATGCGAAAGGCCGGACTGGAGGAATCCCAAGCTGGAATTAAGATTGCCAGAAGAAATATCAACAACCTCTGATATGCAGATGATACCACTCTGATGGCAGAAAGTAAGGAGGAATTAAAGAACCTCTTAATGAAAGTGAAAGAGGAGAGCACAAAAAATGGTCTGAAGCTCAATATCAAAAAAACTAAGATCATGGCCACTGATCCCATCACCTCCTGACAAATAGAAGGGGAAGATACGGAGTCAGTGACAGATTTTAGTTTCTTGGGCTCCATGTTTACTGCAAATGGTGACAGCAGCCACGAAATTAAAAGACACCTGCTTCTTGGGAGGAAAGCGATTACAAACCTAGACAGCATCTTAGAAAGCAGAGACATCATCTTGCCAACAAAGGTCCGCATATTCAAAGCTATGGTTTTTCCTGTAGTGATGTATGGAAGCGAGAGTTGGACCATAAAGAAAGCTGACCGCCGAAGAATTGATGGTTTGAATTGTGGTGCTGGAGGAGAACAAACCTATGCATTCTAAAGGAAATCAACCCTGAGTGCTCACTGGAAGGATAGATCCTGAAACTGAAGCTCCAATACTTTGGCCATCTCATGAGAAGAGAAGACTCCCTAGAAAAGACCCTGATGCTGGGAAAGTGTGAAGGCTATAGGAGAAGCGGACAACAGAGGATGAGATGGATGGACAGGGTCATCGAAGCTACCAACATGAATTTGACCGAACTCCAAGAGGCCTATTCTTTTGGAGCTTGAGTGAAATTCAACACATCACAGCATCCTTTCCAAGGAATCTTATGCTGGAAATATGCCAAATTTTTTGCATAGGAATATTAAAAACTGGGTGTGGAGGCAAACTGACCGCAAAGCATCCAAGGAACAACACGAGAGTCCCTTTTTTAAAATAATCACACAGAGAAATCTAGCTGTGAAAAGAAAAGGGGGACTCCCCACCCCCCGTTCTTACTGAGAGCAAGAGACTGTGAGCTTCGCATCCCCGACAACGCTCGGCAGCATCCCATTTTTCTGATATTTCAGGGACAAAGCTTGAGGCCTTTCTGATATTGTTGCGTGTCACTCTTTGGCAGCAATTGCAAAATGGCATGTGTGTAACAAACAGCGCACAGACTCAGGGATAGCAATGAAGTCCAAACCCATGAATTCCAGCAGCAGCTCTGTCCACTGTGAGGGAAAAGACAAGTAGGGCTCAATGCTGTGCCTCTGAAGCTGTAAGAAGTTATTGGTTGGTTGGTTGGTTGGTTGGTTGGTTGGTTGGTTGGTTGGTTGGTTGGTTGGTTGGTTGGTTGGTTGGTTGGTTGGTTTGATTTGATTTGATTTGATTTGATTTGATTTGATTTGATTTGATTTGATTTGATTTGATTTGATTTGATTTGATTTTTATCCCACCCTTCTAGACTATGTCTACTCAGGGCGGCTACTCAGGACTCCAGTAAAGCCCCCAAAGCTTGGATTGCTATGTCAGTGACATCCTACTCCCCCAAAAACTGAGGTTAAAACCTGGAGACAGAGAATGGATGTCAAAACCTGGATCTTAGGGCCAACATCTGAGGGAGAATTGCACAGAGTGTGGCTACATGTACCCCCAATGAAGTGACTGCTTCGGGTGGCAAGTGAAGCTATGGCTCATTCTTCCCTCTTTAAACCACCCCCCCACCTTCAAGTGCTGTCCAAGACATTGCCAGTCCTGAAGCAATCCAGTTCGTTCTGTACGTAGTAGAGGGAAGGGCTGCCGTTTTGCCCTCCCCTCCCAACCCCAGCAGCAAAACATATTGGTTGTTTTGGTGTTTTCGGGCTCTTTGGCCATGTTCTGAAGGTTGTTCTTCCTGACGTTTCACCAGTCTCTGTGGTCGGCATCTTCAGAGGACTGGAGTAAGAACTCTGTCCATGCTCTGTTCTCCAGTCCTCTGAAGATGCTGGCCACAAAGACTGGTGAAACATCAGGAAGAACGACCTTCAGAACACAGCCAAAGAGCTCGAAAAACCCACAACAACCATTAGATCCCAGCCGTGATAGCCTTCGAGAATACATTAAAACATATTGGGTTAGTCCTGGTGCTGCCAATCCTGGCACTGCAAAGCCTCTGCTAAAAGACAGGCAGGAGGGAGAATGTCAAAGGCTTCAGGTTAACCACTAGCAAACCAGCAAAACGTGGTAGCCGATAGCAGGCAGGGAAGCTTTCTCCAACTCCTGAAGACAGAAGGCTTCCTGAGGTGCTTCCAGGTCTCTTTGCCCCAGTGTTCATTCCGCTCACAAAGCAGCCACAAAGAGGAGGTCATTGGCCACCAAGGAGACATCTCTCTAGGGGTGTGTGTACAAGATATCTGGAGGGGTACTGCTCTTCTGAGAGGTCTAACTGGTTGAGGTAAACCCGGCTGTGCCAAGGTGGTCTCAGTTTCTCCTGGAGCTTCCCACCATTGCGAATGGAATGAGCGAAAGGCAGCCCTCCCAGTGTGTTGCTGGGAAAGAACTCCCAGGATTCCTCACCACTGGCTTTGCTGCTCTTGAGGCAATTTCACCAACAACACATCCACACTTAGCTGTTTTAATACCACTTCTGATGTTTTCTTTTCCCAAATTTCCTTCTGAGTCTAATTTGGGTTGGTCATCCTTGTGATTTCCTCACCTGCTTAAGGAAAGTTTATTTCTCTAGGGCTGGTGGATAAGAACTGGTCCAATTAAATCTGAAGAGATGCACTTCATCTAGCCTTGACTTCTAGGATTTATTAGATTAGGCATCCTTCAGTCTCGAGAGACTATGGCAACGTGTTCTGTATGGAGGACTTGGAACAGCGTCTAGTGTGTCTGAGAAGGCCAATTCGAGAGTGACAATCCCACAATGAAGACAAATCCAATCTGTTCCCTGTCCAGCTCCCTGATTTTGCTGGTTTTGGGACTGCCTCTTTGCCTCGGCCTGCTGGACAAGGGTCTCTTCAAATTGGGAGAAGCCACTACGACCACTTATTTATTTTGCCTAAGTGGCTTACCCAAAAAATGTGTGCTATGCAATTATTTCCTTTTCTCTTTTTAATAGCAACTTAATACCTGTGTAGTTTTTTTCCTGTCCCTGCTGTTTTCACCATGACTTCTCCCCATAGCTTCAGGTTGGCACCCCACAATTGGTTTTCTGTTAAATAAGAACTTAAGAACTAGATCCCAAAATCAGGTTTAAAGGTAATTTAGTGATGTTCATTGCTTACTGTTTAGTATTGTTTCTATTTCTGTCATCTTGAAAGTTATATGATGTCTGATAATGGGCTGTTTTGTTTTTCTTTATGTTTATGATTTTTAATTTTATTTCTGTGGACCTGTGATTGTTTCTTTTCTAACTGCCCAGAGTTGTATTTTGCCACCAGATGGGTGGGTGGGTATCAGTTAAATAAATAAAAAATGAATCCCACCTTTGTTGTACCAAAGGTTGATCCAATTCAAAATTCTATAATCATACCAAACTTTGATCCGGTCAAAAGTTTGGTGACATGTGACCCTCTAAATGTTGTGGGACTACAATGCCCTAGCCAATTTAGACATCTGGAGGACTACTCTCTCTAGTCAGATCTAATCCAAAAATAGATTGTCACGGTATATGGAGTTATTTATTTATTTATTTATTTATTTATTTATTTATTTATTTATTTATTTATTTATTTATTTAATATCCCGCCTATCTAGTCCCTCAGGACCACTCTAGGCGGCTTACAACAGACATATAACAATATAACTAAAACAATTTTAAATAAAGGGAAAAACATTAAACAAGATGGGGCAAACACTAGGAGAGAAGAAAAAGGGGAAATCAGGAATTAGCTGAGGGCAAGGCCTGCCGAAACATCAGTGTTTTTAATTGATTTTTGAAAATACCCAGCGAGGGAGCCGCGCGAATATCAGGGGGAAGGTTGTTCCAGAGGCGAGGAGCCACCGCCAAGAAGGCCCGATTTCTTGTCTTTTCTTTCCGGGCCTCCCTTAGCGTTAGGCTCCTCAGCCTCACCTTCTGACTTGCGCGTGACACGGGTAGAACTTGGTGGAAGTAGGCGTTCTGCCAAGTATCGAGGCCCTAAGCCGTTTAGGGCTTTATACGTAAGCATCAACACTTTGAAGTCGATGCGGAACCGGATGGGCAGCCAATGCAGTGCAGCCAGAGTGGGTGAAATGTGTTGGTATTTTGTCACACCACTAAGGAGTCTGGCCGCAGCATTCTGCACCACCTGTAATTTCTGCAGCAGCCTCAAAGGCAGCCCCATGGAGAGCGCGTTGCAGTGGTCTAATCTTGAGATTACGAGCGCATGTACTAAGGTAGTGAGGGCCCCCACATCGAGATAGGGCCGCAGCTGGGCTATCCGCCTAAGATGATAGAAGGTGGTTCGGACCACGGATTCCATAGTTAGCGCCGGGTCCAGATGGATCCCCAAACTGCAGACCCCATCCTTGGCAGGGAGGGTCACCCCCCCAAAGGAGAGGGAGTTTCCCAAACCCCCCACTGTGGGGACACCCACCCTCAGCACCTCCGTCTTGTCCGGGTTCAGCCTCAGCCTGTTCTCCTGCATCCATCGCAGTACGGTCGCCAAGCAGCGCTGAAGGGACAGAATGGCATCTCCTGCAGAAGGTGGAAAGGAGATGTAGAACTGAGTATCATCAGCGTACTGATGACATTGAGCTCCACACCCCTGGATGACCCCCCCAGCAGCCTCATATAGATGTTAAACAGCATTGGGGAGATAATCGACCCCTGTGGAACCCCACAATTGAGACTCCACAGGGCCGAGAAACTCTCCCCAAGCTGTACTCTCTGGGGCGGTCCTCCAAGAAGGAGCAGAGCCAAGCCAGCGCAAGGCCCCCAATTCCCAATGCAGAGAGCCTCCCCAGAAGGATACCGTGGTCAATGGTATCAAAGGCCGCTGAAATATCGAGGAGGACCAGCAGGGACACTTTTCCCCTGTTGGCCTCCCTCAATAGGTCATTGCACAGGGCGTTTCTGTACTATGGCGCGGCCTGAAGCCCGACTGAAAAGGATCCAGGGCATCTGTTTCATCCAGGTGCGCCTGGAGCTGATCGGCCACCACCCTCTCAACTACCTTGCTTATTTTGTCCGCCACCAAACGTGGTTTCTTCCTAATGGGCCTAATGAGTGTCTCCTTGAGGGCAGACGGAAATCTACCCTCAAGGAAAGACCCATTAATTATTACAGTGGCCCATTCCATTGTTGTAGGCCTGGCCGCTTTGATTAGCCAGGCCGGGCAAGGGTCAAGGGAGGAGGAGGTGGAGTTAGAGAGTGTAAGAATGGCTGGATAGCTCAGTGGTTTAGGTCTCTGGCTGTACAGCCATAGGTTTGGAGTTCAATTCTCCCTTATGGACTTCATGATCCATAAGCTCCTTTCCAGTTCTTCAGTTCTAAGATTCTTATTATTATTATTATGGCTTTACTGTTCTGGCAACCTAAAATGAACAAAGGCAAAGGTCAGGCATGAGTAAGGTTCCTACAGGATGTTTCTTCATGATTGATTCAAAATATTGATGAATCATAAATCCAGGATGCAATTGTCTGCTTGCTGCATCCAAGTAAACAACCTTCAGATCTATGAGGGTTTCATAGGACACAGATTCCATACTCTGGGGACTTCTCCATTTCCTACCATCTTTGGTTGACACTCATCCAGCAACGCTAAGAGCCAAGAAATATAAGTGATACATCATACAGTTCCCTGCTGGGCACAGATGCTAATACCATTTCCCCCCCCCCACCCCATCATTTCATCTCACGCCACCAGTATGCCAAAAGCTAGAAAACATAGCAGACCACAGCCAACTATCCAACGGAATCATTGTACAAGCAGAGCTTCAGGGTCTCAACGGGTTTGGATGGTCGCCCTGAGCAAACAGGTGTTTCACAGTCTTCTTCATTCAGGTTTTGGAGATGGAGTGGGGTAGGCGTTGCAGAATATTTAGAGCCACTTTTTCAGAAGCAGAATCTTGCAGTACCTGGAAGGTGGGCAGATTTACTGTAGCAAACGCTATTGTATACTAGCTTTCTCATTAGTCTCTTGCACAAAAACAAATGATGCATCTGCTAGTCCTTTAAGTCACCTGCAGTCTTTTCTGCTGTTTTTATTACTATAGTCTAACACATTTCCCCCTTGTGTAACTTCGCAGAATCCTTTATCCTGACTCTGTGCCTGTAAAACAAAAGCAAACAATCCACAGAGCCCAGAGTGTCCTCGTGTGACCCTCACTATAATTCTGAAACCAGCAACCAGACAGACGTCTGACGTAAGTGATTTGAGACTTCCTATTGGCTCAATAGCCTTGTGATGGAGAGAGAAAGTCAGAGCAACTACAGTTTTCAAAGTTCTTTTTTAAAGTGACGTTTTACTGTCATAATTTGAAAGCCCCCCAAAACTAATTACTGCTATAGTTACAATAATACAAAAAAACTATTTACTTTTCATTTCTCAAAAATGAATAAGATACTGTTACACTGGTGTGTGAGGTTTTTTTTTTACTTTACCAGTGACTCCACTAGTTTTACATAATTAACTTTGTCAAAAGCTTACTTGTAATGAGTGTATCAACCATACTTACCAACGTGCATTTCACAGCATCTCTCTTCAGGAATATATATAGAAGTAATGCTTCCCTGGTCTTAAATCCTCTTCCAAATCCAGAATGCATGGCTCCTGCGCTAAATCGCCATGTATTGCTTTAAAGAAAATCTTAAGAAAGTGGTTTATTAAACATATTGTTCCATAATAATTACCTTTGGCATTTTCCTGTTTGGATACTGTAGTAAAGACTGATCTTCACCCAATATCATGAATGATTTCTGTTCTGGAGATTTAACTGAAAAGATCTAATAAACATCTTAAGACACCCTCTTTTCTTAATTTGAATACTTTTGCAAACACATCATCAAGTCCAGAAGATTCATCGTTTTTAATAAACATTTAGCCATTGGATTTCCAGTTCAGCACTGACTTTTAATACAATAAACTCTGTAGTCCTATTATCTTCAAATATCTCTTAATATAATCTCTTAATAGATTCTGACACTGTGATTTTTCCTTGCCATCCAGTGTCATATAATTATCCTGTCCATGTATAGACAGCATTACCAATTTTTGAATACGCCTTTTTTGTCTTTGTCTTGAGTATGTTGAAGGACTTGTGAATCTTGTCTAGGTTTCTATTTTCATACAATACTCGGCCCACCGTTTTAATTTGACATCCCCAATGGGATTCAGCCCATAATCTTTCTCCAACTGAAAAGGCATGCTGACTAATCTGTTAAGCTCCCAGTCACAAAAGTATAGTTTAAAAGTACAAAAATGACTAAAAATACGTATTGTGTTTTCTTGTAATACTAAATGAATATGTTCTAATACATCCAGTCATTAAGGGACTCCTATTAGATGCAACTACATCATATGCCACAAGAAAGCATTGTCCACATTACATAATCAACACTTAGCTGAAACTGCCAATTCCTTCCTAAAATAACAGTAATTCCCAATACACCTCAATTACACATTTTTACTTGACCAAATGCAATTTTATATCTACAGAAATATTAGGTACTTAAGCAAAGGCAGTTTTCCTTCATTGGCTTGTATGGGGTTCTTTATTTCATTCAGTTCAGGCTACTGTGATGCCAAATTTAGTCCTTTCCAATGACCATTTTTCAACTACAGTGGTGCCTCGCTTAGCGATGTTAATTCGTGCCGAAAAAATCGCTGCTAAGCGATAACATTGCTGAGTGAAATAAAAAAGCCCATAGAAACGCATTGAAACCCCTTCAATGCATTCCTATGGGCTTAAAACTCACCGCTGAGCAAAGATCCTCCATAGCGCCACCATTTTCGGTGCCTCTAAAGCGAGGAATCCGTGCCTGAAAACAGCAGGCGGCCATTTTGTTTACCCAGTGGCCATTTTGAAACTGCCAATCAGCTGTGTGAAAATGGGGGCTTTGCGATGATTGCTTCCCTGTGATCATCGCAAAGCGAAAATACCCCATAGGGACCATTGCAAAGCGATCACTTTTGCGATCGCAAAAACTCCGTCACAAAGTGATTTTCATCACTATACAGAGCGATCGCTATGTGAGGCACCACTGTACAGGTTTTGGTTCCAGTGTTCTGAGGATACTGTTAATATATCAACTCAATGTAGCAGGAATGGCCAAATCACTCAGATCTCACAGGCAGGCACCACAAGGTTTGCAATTATAGATTCCGACACAGAGGACCAGGGGAATGACTTGTAGACGGCAGTGTTGAGAATGCCTGGTGCTTGGGCCATTCCATGGGAGAAGTGTGCTGATCTCTGTTGTTTGAGGAACTCTGGAAGTTGTAATCCAAAAAGGAAAACACAAATCTAGGCCATTTCTTTCCCTAAGAAGGACTGCCTTGCAGTGAGTGCACCATGGGGTTAATTTTGTATGAATCAGATAAGGTCAAAGTGGATAGGCATTGTACTCCCACAACATCTGGAGGATCACCTGCCACCAAACCCTTGCTTGGCATGATTCTGTGAATGGTAGTGAGCAGAAGAGGGTATCCTGTAGACCATCTTGACTGCTGCCATTGGTGTTGTCAACATTCAGGCTGCCCTTTGCTATATTAAGCTTGGCAACCTTTTTCCTACTGGCGAGGTGGGCACGAAATTGTGCAGCAATATCAGGCCATTTCCCGACATTTTGAATCATGGATTAAGAAGCACAATATCCCACATTCATAAAACAGAGGTCTTTTTAAAATGAATTTAATTAGAATATAGCTGTGTATGTCTAGTACTTTGATTTGTTCTTCTACTGCTGTATATTGATCCCTCTAGTCTACACGAATGCAGAGCAAGGATCTCAGGGTTCAAATATAAACGGGGGGGGGGGGGGAACTCTCCTTCAACTACTGAGGATCCAGCTATATAAAACTAGAAATATCATCACTGGGACTGTGAACTCTCATGGTGTTTGATTTTAATGTAGCTTTTGCCAAACTTGCTGCCATCGGGAACTCTCTGTACTGAAATATCCTTTCATCATCCATGCCCTTGTCCATACCTTCCTCGCTTCCCTCTCAGAGGCCAATGGGCTGTAGAACTGCTCCCTGATGGGCTTTGCAGCTGACACTGGCAATAAACTGTCTTCCCTTTTTAGAAAATTGGGTCTGGAAAACTAGGGAGTTCTCCTTTACAGGCCAGATGGAAAAGGGGGTTGTAGAGGCACAAATAATTAAGCACAAAAAGAGAGAAAGACGTAGCAAGTCCATGTTTATCCACCCATTATTTATCTTGTCTCTGTTATTAACGACATTTTAACCCAACGGAAGTATGGGTCGTGAACACCACCATTAACGGTGCCCTCTACCTTGATTTAAATGCATCCAACGGACTCGCTGCCTTCTTAATCTCAGCTGAAAATTCATGACAAGAGATCCTATCAAATAAATTGAGTTGTTGTTGTTGTTGTTTAAAGAAAAGTGTCCTTGGGTTGTTGACTTCCCTCAAGCACATGGACATTTGTCACTTCCCCCCCTTCCCCTCCCCCATGAAACATAAACAAACAGAAAAAACGGATGAAACTGGCACAGGAAATATAAATTCAAAGTGGTATATACAGTGGTGCCTCACATAGCGACGATAATTGGTGCAGCAAAAATTGCTGCAAAGCGATTTCGTCACTATGCAATATTAAGAAGCCCATAGGAATGCATTGAAACCCCTTCAATGTGTTCCTATGGGCTTCATACTCACCTTTAAGTGAAAATCCTCCATATGGCCACCATTTTCGCTGCCTGGTAAGCGAGGAATCGGCACGAAAACACAGCAGGTGGCCATTTTGTTTACCCGGTGGCTATTTTGGAACCGCCGATCAGCTGTTAAAAATCATCCCTTTGTGATGATCGGTAAGCGAAACAGGGTACCGATCATCGCAAAGCGATTTTTCCCCATAGGGAACATTGCAAAAGCGATCGCAAAAAGTTAATCACTATGCGATTTCGTCGTTAAGCGGGGAGCCTGTTAAGTGAGGCATCACTGTACTCTGAAATGAACAGGTCATATAGTGGCAAAATTAGAGAAGGGGAGGTAACATGATCTCCCAGAGCTTGGAAATGTTTCCTTTTTTGGAATACAACTCTCAGTATCCTCAATTGTAGTGCAAAAGGGAACATTTCCAGATTATGATAAACTCTTATCTAAATCCCTAAGACAACCCCCATGACATTCCACGTATAACCCAATTACAACCCCCGGCCATAGCTTAGGGTTGCTGGAGTCCATATGCCATTTGGATACAAAGATTGCACTCAGAAGAGCAATTCTATTTAGCTGTATCCAGCCCGCTCCAAAATGAGCGTGTAGACAGGACTGCAATGGGCTTGCCCAACAATGCACCTGAGGATCCTGAAAAATAATGCAAGATGATTGGGGGCAAATGGTTTGGGAGGGGGAAATGGGGGTCTTGTACACAGTTTGGGATAATATTATCATGCTTGAAGCAAGGAAAAGGTCTGCACAGAGACAATAAAGACCAAATCTGTGTTGAGCAGGAAATTCAGAACTCGGAGGAATGAGAAGACAATAGCAAGAACTCATTTTACTTTCCTGGAGGATCAGGTGTGGAAAGGGAAAGCTGGTTAAAGTATGCTGATGTTTGCTGACATTTTGCAGGCTTCGTTCTGTTCATTTTCCAAGATGGAATGTTTCCTGTTGCGAGCTTTTAGTAGCAAGTGTGAACTTGCTTCCCTAATGAGTGTTTTCTTAAGACATATTGAGACAATTCTTAAGTTGTTTGTTGGCTTCCGTATAGGGTAGAAAACGGGTAAAAAGGAAAGAGAGCAATGGAGGAAGGGAAGTATAAAATCATCTGCATATCATAAACTCCAAGAGAAGCAGAAATATTACATATTTCTAGAAACCTGCATTGCAGAAAACAAGGCTCCATTCCCCTGGACTTGACATCTCCATCAGGGGTGTGGTAGATCATTTCTGGAAGCAAAAAGTATACAGTGGTGCCTCGCTAGACGGTTACCCGGCATGACAGTTTTTTCGCTAGAAATTGGCTTTTTGCAATCGCTATAGTGATTCGCAAAACAGTGATTCCTATGGGGGAATTTCGCTGGACAATGTTTGGTCCCTGCTTTGCAAACCGATTTTCGCTAGATGACGATTTTGACAGCTCCCTCTGCACTCGCAAACAGGTGTTTTCGGGACCTAAGCTTCGCAAGACAGCGATTTAAACAGCTGATCAGCGGTTCGCAAAGCGGCTTTCCTATGGCCGATCTTTGCTAGACAACGAAGATTCTTCCCCATTGGAATGCATTAAACATGTTTCGATGCATTCCAATGGGAAAATGCTTTTCGCTAGACAATGATTTCGCTAAACAGCGATTTCAGTGGAACGGATTATCATCATCTAGCGAGGCACCACTGTACATGAAAGGAGAGCATGACCAATGTAAAGACCCCCGGGACATTTCCTGTCGCTGGGATAAATCAGGAACAGGCCACATGATTGTGGAATCCATGCTATCACCTACTCCTTCATTGTACAAGGAAAGGAAGAGGCAAGACATGCGCCGCTTCACCCCAAGCCAGAGACTATAAGGGGAGGAAATCCTGCTTGTTTTGTAAACACAGCCAAGACTATTTCAAAGCCTGAAGATGCTGCTAAGGCAGTTTTCTTCAGGCGGGCCACTTAAGGAATGGTCCTGGGCCAGTGGCCAGGCTAGCGGGGGGATTCTGGGAACTGTAATGGGAATATAACTTTCCCTCGCTCAGCAGTGGAGAGAAAGAGGTGGTCAGTCCATGATTGTGTGAGGATAGGGGTGTCACAAGTATTCAAAAAGCATGGTCTCTTTCTTCTGGAAGGCTCAAGAGAATAGAAAAATCATCATCAATTTGGGGCCCCGTTTCCCCCCTTGGCGTCATTCATGTTCATGATGAGGTCTCTTCAAACAGTAAATTCTCTCTCTCTCTCTCTCTCTCTCTCTCTTTATCTTTTCCCTCCTCCTTCTCCCAGCATCAGTTTTTTGGCTTCAGACTTATAATTAGCCTTCACCGACTGAAAACTTTGATTAAACGCCTTTCAAGCTTTTATCTAGCAAGCCTGTTAGCTGGCCCTGGGTTATTGCATTGTACAGCGCGCTGATTGATTGAACTGTATTTTTTCCCTCCCTTTCCCCTCCCCCCTCCCCCCTCCCACTCCGTAGCCATTTCCTCAAGTAGTTTGATCCTCTTGGCAAATACTATGACATTATTGATTTGCTCTTTGCTACGAGTCTGGAGGCTCATATGCAAAAGCATTATTCTTTATTGCTTCAATAATTTCACTTTAGGAGTACAGAAGACTCTTTTTTTAAAAAAAAATCCTTAGTATTTAGTGCTGCTTTAAATTTTTTATGAGTTCTCAAATAAAATCGCCGCTGCTTGCAGAAATGCAATAGGATTTATCAGAAATTCCATTCTACCTTCTGCAGGTTACCAACTTCTTTCAGTCCCAACCTACGTAGTCACTCCTTGAAATTGTACAGAGAATAGTACATAACCTGGTCCATAGAGACTGTGGATCTATTAGCTTCTCCCACCTTTAATTTTGTTTTCCCTCAGGTTCTTTTTAATCCATTTATGAATGCTGGAAAATTCTTACCAATGTATGAACCAAGCAGAGGTTCCATCAATCTGCACCAGTCATATTCCACTGAAACAGCAATTCTCAAAATGGGGAGGACGACGTTGTTCCTTCTGCTGACCAACAGGTACAGCAAGAGGAGGGGCTGGTCAGAACAACAGAGGTGGCAACCATTGTGCTCACAACAGGATTCAATATTCCATAAGCCAACTCAAAAACTAGGGATACTTCTGCCAAAAATTATAACTATGAACCTAGACCTTGGACCAGGGCCAAATTTGGCACAGATGTAGCAAAAAAAAAAAAAATCTGCTCTTACTCTGTGTACATTTGGGGATGTTAGGGCAAAGGGTTTCTACACTGTTTTACTCCCATGCAGAACCAAGTGACCTTGAGTTCTGACTGATTTAAAACAGATCAAATACATTGATAAGACCAAATTTATATACCTGGGAGAAAATGGTCAGTTCCAGCTGCTTTTTTAAAAAGGTATTTAAACATTCATGGCTCTAATCCACACTCTCAAAGTAGTGATCTTAAAGCAAGATAAACTACCAGTTTTCTGCTTAGTTATAAATTGGCAACATTCTAAATGGACTGAACTTTTGACTATGTCATTCAGAATCCCATTCTGAACTGTGAAATATTTTTTTTAAACTTCTGCCTGGCCAAACTTTTAACTCCTTCCTGTCAAAATATTTTAAAAGATATTTTAAAAATAGAGAATAATATTTAGAAGTTCACTCATTTAAGCCATGAAAATACTTTTGTGGCTGGGAGTAAGTTTTACCCAGTTTACTTATGAGCAAGTTTACCCAGCTTATTCAAGAGCAAGGAGACAGCAGCAAGTGCAGCTAAGGACAGCATGAGGAGAGATCATTGAGGTGAAGGTTAGGAAGACAGAAGGGAGATAACGCCCCTCCTCCCCTTTCTCACTCTGTATCAGATACTGACTTCCTTAATGTCGTATCATTAGGATCTCTGCTCAGCTCTTGCAAACCAACAACATTTAATATTAAGTTGAAGTTGTTTCCTCTTCCTGCTGCCACCCACTTCGTAGCAATATTATCTTTTCCATTACATTCTGCTCAGATCTTGCAAACTAACAACTGTGGCTTCCTTTATTGAGTCTACTCATCTCATATTAGATCTTCCTCTTTATCTACTGATTCCCCTGACTTTTCCCAGCAATATAGCCTATTCTAGTCGCTTCTGTATTTCAGTTATATGCGCATGGTAGGGTAGCCCCAGGTTACTCATTTTTCCTCAAGTGTGAGTTCAGGGAGGACTTGATTAACCACCCACTTTTCTGCTTTTCTGACTGTGTATTTGTACCAACACCACGTTTAAAATGAGTTGGTTTTTTGTCTCTCTTTCATTCTTTGCTAACTCCAACCTCTTCTCTCTCTTTTTTTTAAATTTCAAAAAGCAAAGGGACATCTTTTGGAAAACATGCACATGACATATCCGTAGAGCTTTTGGTCCAAGACAGCTTTTCTTCCTCAGCTTGTCTAACTCAAAGAAAGGGATATGAAATCGGACCATAGCTTTCCAGTCTGCATTTGGCAGAGCAGGCATGGCAACCTTAGCTTAACCAAGAAGTTAAAGGGTGTGCATGTTCCTCCATTGTATGTGTTGTACCTACTCACACCTTTGTTTCACCGTTTCATTAAGTCTTCTCCCAGTAACCAGAGTACAGATCATAGGCTCATCTGCTGGAATCCTCTACCACTGGGTCATGTCCCTATGAAGGAAAATTCTGATTGAATTTGAATGTAGTATATGTATACCCTCTCATGCTCACTAACATCCACACTTGTTAAAAAAAAACAGCCCTGACAATTCCTTTGTGTTTGGTGAGAAGTGATGAAGTGACGAAAAAAGGAGTAAGCTTCTTGCACTTTGTGAAGGGTCGTGAGCATAAGAGGGTATCCTGTAGACCATCTTGATGGCTGCCATCAGTGTCATCAACATTCAGGCTGCCCTTTGCTATGCACAGCTTGCCATACTTTTTCTTGCTGGCAACACGGGTATGACATGGTTGCGATTTACGGTAACATTCAAGATCGTCATGGTCACACTGGTGACAAACAAGAAAACCACAGTGGTGGGTTTAACACCACACTTTTGTGCTTCTTATAAATTATTTCTAGGACGTGCACCCTATAAAGCATAAAGCAGTTCTGACAACTTTGGAAACTTACATAAACAAGGGGTCATGGGGAGAATCGGTGCTGCTCTTTTCTTATTCCATTATCTATGGATGAAATTTGAAGCATGTTTGATGCCAAGCAATTTCTTCCTGGAATCAATCACTGCAATGTGTCTAAATCACTAGGGTGTCCTAAGGCAGGCCCTAATCACAGAAATGTCCTCCGGTTCTCCTCTCTGGCCAGAGAGACCCGTGAGAACAAGGACTTTGTGCTCTTCACTCCACAGGTTCCTTTGCAGCACCTAAAATTAGATCAAGTCAAACAAGGACCAGGAAGGTTATTCTTCTTTAAATTAGATCCTTGGGGGTAACTTAACAGGGAATCGGGGGAGAACTCATTAGCAAGCCTTCCGTTGCACTCCACGCGCACAAGATCAGAGAGTCCTCTATTAAACCTGGCTTTAATAGATGTCCTGTGTTCTCACCAACCTTCTCTGACTTTGGAACTCCATTTCTTCCAAACTCTTTTGACAGATGATTACAAAATATTTCCAGCCAGCCAATCAGCAAGCTGAAGATATGATCATCCTTTGTACCAATTTGGGGGACCGTTGCAGGACAGCACATTCGGGGGTTTGCCGAGCTTGGCCACCTGCCTGGCTTGCTATAGCAAAAATTGAGCAGTACAGGATCACAACTGCAATGACACACAGCATGCATGTTGCACACAGGCCCTACCTGGCTTTGGGGAAAGCCAATGCTGAGTAGACTCTTTTGGCAAAGTCAAAACAACGTAGTTAAGGGTCTGGGCCAGTATGGCTGGGACAAGGAGCAGGGATCTAGAAAAGGGAAAGCCGAAGAGCAATGTCAAAAAGGTAGTTCAGGGACAAGGTAACAGCGTCCTACGAGGGAGTAGGTAGACAAGCCGGAAGGAACCATAGTCAAGGAGCAGTCTAGCCAGAGATCAGCCAACTCAGACAAGGTAGCGAAAGAGTCAGCCACCAAGAAATCAATCAGAGTGGGAGCACAGTTGACAAGATCAATTATTTATTTATGTATGTTCTTTATTTTATTTTTATACTGCCTTGCTTCTAATTATTCATCCAGCCACACCACAGCTTTCAAAATGAAAGGTAGGTCATGTAGGAAATTACGTCCCTCAGTGCGACTCAGCAAATATATTATTTGATTTTTAATTACCAAAACAAACTAAAAGGTACAGCAGCCCATGTAACGGAGACGCAATGATGCTATGAACCAGCTTCATCAAGTTCTGTGGACCTGTTCCAGCGCTGCAGTTTGGTAATGCTTTTGCCCGGGCACCTATTAAATCAAACACGCCAGCATCAGGTTTGGCATTTAATACCGACCATGTCGCACACAGGAGTTAAAAATGAACTTAATTATGTTTAATAATTCAAGGGAACTTGATAAGCTTCATTGTTACTCAGAGACGCTAATTACCTCTTTTCCACCGCACAGCCTTCCTTCACAATATAAATAAAGTGTGTTCAGGAAACATCATTCAGAGCAGAAATGCATTAAAGAACAGTTCAGCTGAAGTCTCCTCAGACGATAGGCAGGGTTTCAAGTATAATTCTTTTTCTACAATGATGTCCCACAGGACGGGCTCCATATTTTAGGAAACTGACAAAATACCCTCTGGTGGCTCAAGAGGGATGTAGAAAGCCTTCGAGTCTTGGTTTCTCCTGCATTCAGGTTCCTTCTATCTTAAATATAAATAAATATGTGAATGCAGACAAATTGCTCCAAAGCAAACTGCAATAACATTCTCTCCATCTTCATTGTTCGCACGGGTCTAGCTGTAGAGGAGACCACGAGGTCTACCAACACCCACCCCTTCTTCTTGTGATTTTGCACTCAGTCAGTTTGAAGCATAGGTTTGAAGCTCAAGAAGATGATCTTTGGAATTTACTCCTAAAATTATGAGGCAGCAGAGGTCCTATGTTCCAAGATTAACCATTCAAGATGTGGATATTTGTTTATTGCCAAAATAGGGGAGAAATGTGTCTCTTTTTATAAGGCCAAAACAGGATGCAGATTTGCATAAAATGTGCATGTGTTGATTTATATCAAGAGGTGCAGAACTGTTTGTCTTCCCGTAGTGAGAAGCCGCATAAAACAGGCCTCATCTACAGCACCGTGTCCAGTTCTGGACACGACACTTGAAAGAAGGATGCCAACAAATTAGAGCAAATTCCAATGGGGGCAACAAGGATGATCAGAGGACTGGAAGGACTGAAGGAACTGGGCATGTTTTGCCTTGAGAAAAGAAGACTGAAGGGAGATATGATACCTCTTTTCAAAGACTTGAAAGGCTGTCATACAGAAGAGGGGCAGGATTTCCCCCCAAAGTGCAGGATACATAAGAATGGGCTCAAGCTACAGGAAGCCAGATTTAGGCTGAATATCAGGAAAAACGTCATAATTGTTAGCTCAATACAGCAATGGAATCAACTACCTCGGGAGGTGGCGAGCACTCCGACACTGATGTCATTCAAGAGAAAATCCATCTGTCAAATCTGCTTTGATTTGGCTTCTTGCATTGAATTGGACTTCATTCCAACTCCATTATTCTATGGTTCTATGATTCTATGTGAAATGGTAGGGGCTCATGGTTATTATACCTAGAGAGCTTCAGGGTCCCTAGTCTACATGAGGAAAAAAAGGCAAAGCAAACATTCCATAAAAGGTAAAGGTAAAGGTTCCCCTTGACAATTTTTGTCCAGTCGTGTCCGACTCTAGGGGGCGGCGCTCATCCCGCTCTTCAAGCCATAGAGCCAGCGTTTGTCCGAAGACAATCTTTCTGTGGTCACATGGCCAGTGTGATTTAGACACGGAACGTTGTTTACCTTTCCACCGAGGTGGTCCCTATTTATCTACTCACATTTGCATGCTTTCGAACCGCTAGGTTGGCGGGAGCTGGGACAGGCGACGGGCGCTCACTCCGTCGCGTGGATTCGAACTTACAACTGCTGGTCTTCTGACCCTGCAGCACAGGCTTCTGCGGTTTAGCCCACAGCGCCACCACGTCCCATAAGGGAGTCCTTTTCCCCATCTCATTGTGTCCCTTGGGACAGTGCCTCCATAATCATGACCGGGATGCGGCCACCCAAACAAAATGGCACATCAATATTTCTAAAGGAGCAGGTGTGCATTTCTTTATGGTTTCTAATCAAGTCATAAGCTGAGCAGTCCCTTATAAAGATATTTGCCCCTGCCAATGTTAGCCTTTAAGGAAGGATATTTGGAATGTTAGTAATTTATGATCAGGCTTCAAGTTGATGGACCACACAAAAAAAAGGGTCACCTGCCAAAATCTTCCTGGATCAACAGAGAGGAAAAGAATGTCCTTCTGCTCCTCCAGGCCAATTTATCACTTTTCCTTTCCCACTTCGATGTCACTCTCTCAAAAGCTTTGCAGCAAAAACCTGTTGTTAGAAACTCATTTTAAAAATTCTAAACTGTTTCCATCGCACAGCCTAGGGGAAACCAGGCCAACTGCCTCATTGAATTCAAGACAAGCTGGGGGTCAAAGAAGCCTGCATATCTAGGCTGGCCAAACTCTGCTTTGTGGATAGTCCAGGGTTTATGCACAACCCAACCAGACTACAGTTTGTGTCCTTAGACTAGGAGGTACCTCAAGTGGCTGCTTTTACATCATCAAAAAGGATGACATGCATGTCCAGAAAGGAGGGCAGTATATAAAATACAGTATATAAAATGGAGTATGCAAACTTGTTCCTGCCAACCTAGCAGTTCGAAAGCATGTAAAAATGCAAGTAGATAAATAGGTACCACCACAGTGGGAAGGTAAACAGTGTTCCGTGTCTGGTCACACTGGCCACGTGACCACAGAAATTGTCAATGGACAAACGCTGGCTCTACGGCTTGGAAACGGGGATGAGCACCACTCCCTAGAGTGGGACAAACGTGTACACACAGATGCAAAGTGACAAGTGATCTTTGTAATTTAAGCAGAGTTAAGCCCAGCCTGCAGTGATGCTGTCAAGAGGCTTGTGTGCTGAATCTAGGTATTCCCTATGGATGGACAATTTCAAAGCCCTCAACCTTCCTCTTTAGGTTTGCCTTTAAATCAGATTTGAACTGGAGAGCCACTCAAATGGAAGACCTCCCCCAAAGGCAGTCAGTTCTCCAGAAGCCAACTGCATAATGATTACCATCATCCCTCAAGAGGGGATATGTGGCTGCTTGAGATACAGTGCAGAAATACCCCTTTTCCACTCTGTTAAAATTCTACATATCATCAGCATCATTTGCCATCATAAGTTTTGACTTATGGCAACTATTTTCAAGGTTTTCAAGGTAGGGAATACTCAGAAGTAGTTTCCCATTCCCTTCTTGTGGAGGTGCCCTGGGATTGTGCAGCTTGCCCAAGGCTACACAGGCTGGCTCTACTTGCAGGAGGAACAATGGGGAATTGAACTCCTAACCTCTGGCTCCATAGCCAGACACCTAAACCACTGAGCCATCCAGCCAGCTATATATATTTGTTAATGCTCCAGGGCCTCTTAAAGTTGACATTGCTTCGGGTGTCTACATGTCTAAATAAAAGCCAGAAATATTAAATTTTAAAATGATCCATTACCTTACTCATGACTTCCTGGAAGCTAGCTTGCTATTATTATTGCTCCAATTATGCAAGTACGTTGTTCACATAAACACCACATCCTTTCCAACTGGTCACAAAAATACAGAGAAATGCTTTCTAATGCCCTCTAGTGACTAATTTGGATATTACACCTCAGAAATATTTATGAAAATACAATAGATGTAACCGAGGAATGATATGCAGCCTGAAAATTTCCTGGCAAAATTATTCTTCAACTGCCTTTAGATCCTCTGCAAAAGTAACTTTTGAAAGTAACAAGGTGTTAGTCATTATACTTAAAGAGAATGGTAGTAAACAAGTAACACAGTACACCTAAAAGAACTATGTAATTACTAATAACCAAAAGTAACTAATTACAGAACAACAATACTGTACTTGTAGATAGTTACTTCCAAGCTCTGGTCTTGATCTAGCCTTATTTACTCACATATATGCAAACTTGGTGGAGGTAGGCATTGGACTGATGTTTTGCTCTGACTGAAACACCTCCAGTCCTTACCTCTGTTCTCAAATAATTCAAAGAAGCAAAGCAAACTGTTTGATTAGTACTGGCAGCGTTAAAGGGTGACGACACTGGCAAATAATATAGGAAATGTTTCAGGATTGAGACAGACAGAGTCATGTTATTTTTCCACTGATTACATGTATAGGTCGATGAGAATCAGACTGGAGCCCATTCACCTTGTGTCAGGCTGTGTGATCAATCAAGGTGAAGCAGCTTCATGGCTGAATGGGTGACCAGGAGCAAGCTCTCCCAGGTTCCCAGTCCATGATGGGAAGGGGCACTTCTTGGGGTGTTATTCCACCTCAAACAAGAACTCCTTGCCTCAGAACCATGTTTTAAAAAGGCTTGGTGTCAGCACTGGTACAGTTGGGCACCCAGCAGACCAAAGGAAAAACAAAACAAAAAAGAGGTGGGCCATCAGCACTCAGCCTTTGTTCAGAAGACCAGCTGGTGGAAGTCCATTTGCTTCTGGCAGAGAGGAGGAAACTGGCAAAAAGCCCTCTCTTTATTTGCAGTTTGGTAAGGTCACTCTACTGCAAATCTGCATGGATATCTTAGAGTTGCCTTAACAAGCTGCAAACAAGGGCTTCCTGTTGCCAGTTTCCTCCTCTCTCTCTGCTAACTATGGGCTAAAGTTTTTACTCCTATACATTTAACGAAATATCAAGTTTGGGATTGTGGAGTGTGGGCACAAGGTCCTCCTATGGCTGCCCATTGCTTAAGACTCAAGAGAGCAAAAATAGAGTTTCCATGGGACAACTTTCTCCACCTTTGTCAACTGGTGTCCCATCTTCCATACAGTTCTCCCCCCATCCTAAAAAGTTGAAAGTCCTCTCCTATGACTTTGTTACTACCAACAAAATCTTTGAGATAAAAATATATTGGCCCCACCTCTTTGGACCCATCCCCTATTAGAAACTGACCCCCCCCCCCAAGGACTTGTCTGAAATGAAATGTGGCCCTCAGGCTGAAAAAGATTCCTTGCCCTTGCTTTGTTGTTTGCCCTGTTGTTGTTCTTCTGCACCATCCAGTCACTCCTAATTTATGGCAACCCTAATAGGATTCATCAAGGTGTACAAGATCTTCAAGACTTGGTTTACCATTGCCGCCCCTCAGGGAGTTTTCATGGCCAAGTTAGGATTTGAACTCAGGTCTCATGTATCTCATTCCCTATGCTTGTCTTCTCCACGTGCTGTAAAGATGGAGGAGAGCAAGCAAGCACTGGTGGGAAGGGGGGACTGTGTTACGGACCCAACCTGTTCTACAGCACTCTTTTGCAAGGTGGGTCTGTGGGGAAATTACAACATGCATGCATTTTTCGGGTCCAGAAATTTCCCTTCTCTGCAACCGCAACTTCACCACATGAGCCCAGTGAAGCCTTCTAGGCGCTCATAAATGATTGCATAATAAAAGCAAATGTTCGAAGAGCCTTAGGTTTTTTTGGCAGCTGAAATAAATCTGTGAATAATAAATACATTTTTCCAATTGGGTTTAATTGATTCAAATCGTAAAAAACAGAGGTGAGGAGAAGCAGATTGAAGAAGGAGAAACGTTTTGCCAGCTTAAAAGCTAAATCACATTTGTAAGTTGACATTGCAACACAGAGGCAACCTGGCATCCGGTCCAGTGCAGAAACAAAGTCAGGCACATATTATGATCCACGGCAATGTGGAATCTTAAGGGTGTCACTGGGGGCCGGCCCTAGCATTTGTCAGAGGGAGGCAGCCACCTCGAGCAGATTTTAGTTAGAGAGTTGGCTCAGGTTTAAATCTTTGCTTGGCCATGCAATGCGCTACATCACCTTTGGCCAGTTGCTCTCTCTTCGCCTGATCTAAGTCACAAGGATTTTTTTTTTTTTTTGAGGATACAGTTCGAAGGAGAACAACCCATGTAGGCTGCCATTGAAGCCAAGGTCAGATACTGTATAAAGAAAACATAGTAAATTAATAAAATATCATAAATAACAAAATCAGGGTTTTTAAAAAAAAATGGTTATTGTTGTGTTTTCATGTCATGGAGGTTGGGGAGAGCACCTGTAAGATTTTCAGCTCCATGGGTCAAAATAATTTGCTTTGCTTTTGATATTAGAAGCAAAGATGTGTGGGTAGACCACTATGTGCTGCTGTGCCTCTGGCAGCAAAATGTCTTGGGTTAGCCTTAGTGTTCATCTGCCGCCATTCCATCCAACTGCAAGAAGGGCTGAGAAGGACCCTTAGTAACTCTGCTGAGATGTAGGGCCAGCTCAAGATACAGTAGGGGCCTTGTGTCCACTGTGAAAGATCCCATTTTCTGTCCATCAGATGGTTCAAAGCCCATTAAATTTAAATTGTCAAGCACTGTTAACAGAGGAGAAAGGTACTTCTCGCAATTTTGTTTGTGATTTAGAATTAGAGAAACCATAGGATTTCTCTAGTGCCTCTAGCATCTCTTTGGTAATTTTGCAGCCATATATAGTTTGGTTAGAAATCTTGGGCAGGGGAGCACAACTCTTTCTCTTCAGCCAGCTATGAGGATTTTTTTTGTTAAAAACATGAAGGGAGAGAGAAGAAAAATAATTGTAAACAAATTGAAAATGACAACAAACCCCCAAAAATAATTGTTAGGTATCTGTTTCTTTGAGCTCTGGGCACATAAACTGTTAGAGAGTTTTGAATGTCTGGTAAAATTCTCTTTTTACTACACCAGGTACAGAGATCCACAAAGAAGAACAGCTACATGTTCCCCAAAGTCCACCCCTTTCTTATTAATTGGCACTTAAAGTCACAATAATTCATTCTGATAGATTTATAGGAGACAAAAATAAGAAAAAAATCTTTACTTATAGTTGCTTGAAATTATAAGTATATACATGTGTATATTGCTTTCTTTATGTGCACATACTAGCAACCAACTGAAAAGATCAACAGCAACAAACAACTGCCACCAACCAACAAAAGAGGGAGATAAAATACTCAGCAGATTATTCTCAGAGGTGAGCCTCTCTGAACTTCAGACGTTGGAAGGAATGATTGGTTAGTGCTATATAAACAGACAATCACCCTAACTCAGAAAAGTCATTCAAACTACAGACAGCATGCAAAACTGCCAATAAAACTCCCATAACTAGGACTCAAAAGACCTGGGTTCAAATCCATGCTCAGCCATGGAAGTTTGAAAGCCCCTTTACCTCAAAAGCCCTGTTAGGGTCATTATAAGTCTATTCTCGATGGCACATAAAACCAATGTGGTTAATGTGGATGGGAGAAAGTTTCATTTAAGTCTGTTTATAAAGAATTTGTCAATATTTGGACATTTCAGGGTTCAGGAGAAGAAAGATGGCTGAGGTTTTTAAATCATGTGAATGAGAAAGAAAGTGAAATTGAAAGATTTTCCCATTCTTGGCACATCCTTCTCTAGAAAAGGGATTTAATGTCTGATAGCAAGTCTGTTGCAAGCAGAAAGAGAGAAGCTTTGTGATAAACCTGTCAGAATAAAATGCTGAGCTCTCTCCTTCCTGGCCTGTGTAGCAGATACTACCTAGAAGACTTCAGGATCACAGAGAACTGAAATGTCCAATGCCTGACCCAAAGGAATTACAAGCATTAAAAAGTGGTCTAGCAAGGTGAGCAAAGAGGACAAGGTGAGGGCAGGGGGGAGGAATTATTTTCTTGTTACAGTCCAGGATTTTGCTTCTAAAACACTCATGCTACCTAATGACTTGAATTGTGGTGCTGGAGGAGACTCTTGAGAGTCCCCTGGACTGCAAAGAGAACAAACTTATCCATTCTGAAGGAAATCAACCCTGAGTGCTCACTGGAAGGACAGATCCTGAAGCTGAGGCTCCAATACTTTGGCCATCTCATGAGAAGAGAAGACTCCCTGGAAAAGCCCCTGATGTTGGGAAAGTGTGAAGGCAAGAGGAGAAGCGGACGACAGAGGACGAGATGGTTGGACAGTGTCATCGAAGCGACCAACATGAATTTGACCCAACTCCGTGAGGCAGTGGAAGACAGGAGGGCCTGGCGTGTTCTGGTCCGTGGGGTCACAAAGAGTCAGACATGACTAAATGACTAAACAACAACAACCTAATGACCAGCACTTACATTTAACAAATGGGCTTTCTCCCTCTCTCTGCTACCTCTCATTTGCATGTTAAGTGTTTTGGTACTTTCAACCACCTTGATAGATTCTTCTACTTTTTGACAGCAATTGAAACACTGGTAAGAATATAGCAGAAGCTGCAAAAATTCCATGGTTGAGTTGACTGTGGCAACAGTAGTAGCAAATGCCATTCCCAATGTGTTTCCATCCTCAGTGGACATCCCATATTTAAAGTATGCCATTGCCATTCAGTAAAAAGAAGCTAGATCAAAACATAAAGAAGACCAAACTCCATATATATTGGGGGGGGGGGAATCATACAGAATAAGGATGTTTTCAGTGAAAAGTCAAAGACCATTCATTTTCTTAAAACATCTTACAAACAACAACAGATGGAACCATCTGCATCTCTGAGGGGAAGAATTACAGTACACGTAGCAAACGCTGAGAAGAGCATCTCTCTCACAGTTCAGATCTTACAGATCTTACTGGTGGAACAGTATGCCAGATCTCTGATGCTTACTGGGAGGGCTGGCCTAGACCTAGGACCCAGGGAATTCTGGGGACCATGTTCCAAAAAAAGAGTAACTTTTCCTAGCCCAGATGCTTCTTTTCCATGATTCAAGTGGCACTAGGTCCTCAGAAATCTTTCTTCTCCTCAGCAATTCTTGTGTATGCTCAGGGAAACTTCCTCCCACCAGGCATAAACGTGCAAGACACACACCTTTTGAAACAACTCCTCATCAGCAGTCTGAGGGCTAAGATTTTGACCGATGGAGTCAAGAAGAGCAGTAAATACTTGACTCCAGGTTAAGGGCCCTTTGGAGGAAAATAAAAACCGTGTGGGAGTGCCCGTTGCCAGACTCAACGATCTCTCTTGCCAGTAAAGAGCTTGGCAGGTTTCATTCTGCCCTTGCAAAATCTTATTTTAATGCATGAGAAGGTCACCATTTTTAAATGTTTTAAAATGTGGGAGTTGCGTGATGTAAGAAGAAAATGACAAACGTATCCCTGAATCTTTCTCTTACCATTTCAAAAGTGCATTACATTAAAAGTAATGTACTTTTATAATAAAGGCATACCAATTATTTTCGCTGAGATAGCCTCCAGTCTTAGTCCCAATTGATAGGGTTTTAATCCCGTTTTCAATGTAGTTCAACTTTATTTCTCCTCAAAGAGAGGTAGTACAAGGTATATATGATCCAGACCCCATTTGTGGTCCTTCCCAACACATAGGCACGTAAAAACATCACCACAGATACTGTCTTCAGACAAACGCTGGCTCTACGGCTTGGAAACGACAATCAGCACCGCACCCTAGAATCAGACATGACTGGACTAAATGTCATGGGGAACCTTTACCTTTACGTAAGCTATTCTTCCTGGAAAAGACCCTGATGTTAGGAAAGTGTGAAGGCAAGAGGAGAAGAGGACGACAGAGGACGAGATGGATGGACAGTGTCATCGAAGCAACCAACATGAATTTGACCAAACTCCGGGAGGCCGTGGAAGACAGGAGGGCCTGGTGTGCTCTGGTCCATGGGGTCACGAAGAGTCGGACATGACTAAACAACAACAACAAGCTATCACAACAACCGCATCTCCTTTTATGAGCCTCTCAGGTGTTAAGAGCCCTTTCTCTTGGCCTCACCACCTTCCAGGCTGGCCCCATCTTTGCTGTCCTTCCACCAGCAGGCAAAGGCCTTTCTCTTCCGACCAACTTTCCCTGAGCGATGTGCTGCCTCAGTGGGGTTTTTAAACGGATGGTGGTACCTTCTCACTTTGAATGTGTTTTGGTGTAGCTTTTGTGGACCATTTTAATATAGTATTTATTTGATTCTTTTCAGTATTTGTAAACTCGCTGTTCTTAAGGATGGAGATGTGTTTAGTACTATAGCTCTCACCAGTCCTAGCCAGTATGGTCAATGGTAAGGGATAATGGTTGGACAGTGTCATCGTGGCTGGACAGTGTCATCGAAGCGACCAACATGAATTTGGCCCAGCTCTGGGAGGCAGTGGAAGACAGGACGGCCTGGCGTGCTCTGGTCCATGGGGTCACGAAGAGTCAGACACAACTAAACTAAACAACAACAACAAGGGATAATGGCAACTGCAGTGATGCAAGTACATTAGAAGGGTCCCAAGTTCACCATGCTGACATTTCACTGTGGTTCAGATCTCAGTCCTATATACATGGGGGCTTGTAGTCATTTTTAAAGCCATAGATTACACATCCAGTTTGTAAACTAAACAACAGGAAAATGAAGAGTTATTATGAGACATGGAGGGTCTGGAGTTTTGCTTGCAACCTCGCATGCTGTCTGTAGTTTCTATGACTGGGAGAGATTTTTATGGGCTGAGGTGATTGTCTATCTATGCAGCGCTAACCAATCATTCTTTTCAGCCTTTGAATTCAAAGACAGCCCCGCCTCCCTGCTAAGAGTTCTTTTCTCTCTCTTTTTCCCAGCTTGGTGGCAGTAACATTCTCATCCTTTGCTGGTGATCTCATTACCTGGTTGCTAAGTATAAGTCAATAAAGAAAGCCTGCACAAGTCTGTAGTTTCAAGCAACTGTATGTAAAGAAGAGAGACTGGCTTAGGTATCTGTTTGCAGAGCCAGGAATTGAGAGTACAATTCTTCGCTGTACTTCCTGTGAGTAAAGCCAGCCTGTCTGGCCTTTGGCAAGCTGAACAGCCCCCAGGTGGCCCCCCAGAAGAAGAAAATTGGGAACTACTTCTGAGTAGTCTCTAACTAGAAAACACTGAAAAGGGTTGCCGTCAGTCAGAATTGATTTGACATGGTTATTATTAGTATTAGGAGTAGTAGAAATAGTAGTAGCAGTAGTAAATAATTTTTAAAAATTCTTTCTCTTGCAAATGTCTCAGAGTAAGTTATTGAAAATTTAAGTACCAGTTATCGAGAAAGGGGTGGACTCTATGGAACTTGTAGCTATTCTCATTTGTGAATCTCTATGCTTCTACTGTATAACAAAAAGGAATTCTCACCAGAAATTCAAAACTCTGCAATGAGTGGGAGGAATACACACAAGTCTCTCTCCCCCCCCCCATTTGTAGCAGGAAAAATAAACCAAGGACAAAGTGAATAATGATCTGAAGGCACCGATCTGCTGCTTGAGGCAAATTTCTCACTTTGCTTTATGGTAGGGCTGGCCCTGGTCAAGGAATGCAGTCCAGCAGTGTGACTGGGGGCTCACCCCTTATCCTCTCCCTCCATCTTGCCCAAGACACCACACTGCAATGGCAAAGGTTCTACGTTCTTTAAGAAAAGAGGAGAAGTAACATCAAAAACCAACTCAGCCTCTTGCTTCAGAGGTGTCATATTCTGCATGCCTCTTTTGACCAAACAGCAACAAACTCCTCTTCACTGGTAGAGGTGTTGAACGAAACGCTTTGTGTTGTCATTTTGGTGGGATGTTCGATTCCTTGCTTCCCTTTGCTTCAGACCTCACTAAAGGTAAAGGTTCCCCTTGACAATTTTGTCCAGTCGTGTCCAAATCTAGCCAGTGGTGCTCATCTCCATTTCCAACCCATAGAGTTAGCGTTTGTCCGCAGACAATCCTCCGTGGTCACGTGGCCAGTGGGACTAGAAACGGAACGCCGTTTACCTTCCCATCGAGGTGCTACATATTTATCTACTCGCATTTTTGCATTTTGCATGCTTTCAAACCACTAGGTTGGTGGGAGCTGGGACAAGCGACGGGAGCTCCCTCCATCGCGTGGATTCGATCTTATGACTGCTGGTCTTCTGACCCTGCAGCACAGAGGCTTCTGTGGTTTAACCCGCAGTACCACCACATCCATTTAGACCTCACTGGGGCAGGTCAAAGATCCATCCCATCTGAGGTTCCCAGACCTTCTTGCCCAGGATTGGCTGCAATTTTTGTCGGAAAGGTCTCTTCCCACGGGACCTCCCAGAGATTTCTGAATATGCCCCTTTCTCTCCATTCTGAGCCTCTCATCCCCGCCGCACTGTGATCCTCCTCCTTTGTCCCTTTTCCTCCGTTTCTCCCCAATAGGGTGGCTTACAGGATATCTGTCTCTTCTACTCCTGCTCGGCAAACTCCCTGGGAACTTGAATGCCATCCGCTCCCCTGCCCACCCTTCTTCTTGTTTACTCCTTTCATCATCCCCTATAGCCTGGCAACACTCTCCTTCCTCTGCCATTTCCAACTGCTCTGCTCTCTTACCCTTCCTTGCCTTTTATATCTTTTTCATTTCCCACCCAAACATCTTCTACTCCCCCCCCCATATCAATCCTTCTTTTGCCAGATTTCCCAACATTTCTTCACCCAGACTCCGTTCTTTCATTGCTTCCTCCGTGGAAGCACTACAGGAGCTTCCCCCTGGATGATGGACAGCACCCTCTGAGAAGCCTCAGGCAGGATGCCCCCTGCCTCACAAACATACTTAAAGGTTGAATACAGTTTCCTGCAGTGTGCGATATTCATGATATGTTGGTGGTACTGATCATTAAAAACATTTAGTGTCAGCCAAGCAGATGTGTGATGTCTGCCCAAGACAAGGCTACTGTCTGGAAGAGCCCAATTCTGTCATCCCCTTGGCTGATAAATGTAGAAAGACCTTGGCTTCCCCCCCCCAAAAAAAAATATTCTAGATTGATATCTCACCTTGTACCTGATAGCAAAAATTAGCTTGGGGGAAGTGGGGGAAGAAGCAATCTTCTATCTAAAGCAAAGAGGATAATATCTTGATGAGGAAAATGTAAAGCTGACCCAAAGTGCAATGATTGATCAGATGCAAGCCACGCTAGTGTGACAGCTGGAATATTGCATGATAAAGACTGAAAAGCTTGGAATTGTGAACTTTTTTCAACTGGCTGGGGATTTTATAACCGAGAAAAGCAACTTTTCCAAGCTCTCATACAATTTCTAATATTATTTGATTTTAAAATTTCCATGAAGTTGCAAACATAGCTGTAAAAGCTGAAGGAAGCCATGGTGAATCAGAACAAACATCTGTCAACGGCACTGGTTTGTTTTGTTTATTTAAAATATTTTTAGCCCACCTTTCTCCTTAAAAGGGACCCGAGGCAGCGTACACCATTAAGGGAAAAATATTTAAAACTTTTTTAAAAAGTATATAAATATTTAAAAGGAACAAATAAATACACTGAGAAATGGTAAACAAAAGCATAATACACATTCAAAGCAGTAATGCATAAAAATCTATTTAAAAATCTCACAGTCAGCCAGTCACTGAGGGAAGGCTTGCCTGAAGAGAAAGGTCTTTGCCTGCTTGCAGAAGGACCGCAAAGATGGGGCCAAGCTGGCCTTCTGTGGGAAGGATTCTCGAAGTCTGGAAGCAGTAGCAGGGAAAGTCCTCTCCTCGTGGTAACTAAGTAATCTGGCCACCTGTGGTCTCTCCTGCCCTCTTCTATAACTTTTTAAAAGCTTCTTTCAGAAACAAAGACAGCATTATTGGGATGTGCTGTCAAGTTGGAACCAACTTATGGTAAGGTGAGGTGTGCACACCCTCAAAACAAAACTAATGTAACGAGGATTGAACCAATTTGGCAACACAGAATATTGAGGGCAGGCAAAGGTATTATTGATAGTATATGATCCAAGCTTAAAGCACATTGGTAATGGAAGGATGGAATTCAGGCAGATCTCCTTTTCATGGTTGAAAAGAAGCCTCTGTGCTGCAAGGTCAGAAGACCTGCAGTCGTAAGATCGAATCCACATGTCACAGTGAGCCCCTGTCGCTTGTCCCAGCTCCCGCCAACCTAGCGGTTCGAAAGCATGCAAATAGAGAGTAGATAAATAGGTACCACCTCAGTGGGAAGGTAACAGCATTCCGTGTCTAGTCGCGCTGGCCACGTGACCACGGAAGATTGTCTTCGGACAAACACTAGCTCTATGGGTTGGAAATGGAGATGAGCACCGCCCTCTAGAGTCAGACAGGATTGGACAAATTGTCAAGGGGAACCTTTACCTTATGTCTGAGAAATCTGACTGGAAACCCCATGCATCAACCAGTCCTGAAGACTAATCACAAAATAAAGCAAGCTAGTTTGGAAGGCCTGACCAGTCGCACTGAGTGGCGACCTCATTTGAATGGAAATTCAGATTTATATCAGCTTTGTGTTTAGTTACCTTGTTGAATAGTTTATAGGGACGTGGTGGCGCTGTGGGCTAAACCACAGAAGCCTGTGCTGCAGGGTCAGAAGACCAGCAGTCGTAAGATCGAATCCACGCGATGGAGTGAGCGCCTGTTGCTTGTCCCAGCTCCTGCCAACCTAGCTGTTCGAAAGCATGCGATGCAAGTAGATAAATAGGGACCACCTCGGTGGGAAGGTAACAGCGTTCCATGTCTAAGTCGCACTGGCCATGTGACCACGGAAGATTGTCTTCGGACAAACGCTGGCTCTATGGCTTGGAAACGGGGATGAGCACCGCCCCCTAGAGTTGAACACGACTGGACAAAAATTGTCAAGGGGAACCTTTACCTTTACCTGAATAGTTTAGCTTTCTAGCTACTGGCCAAAACCCTGTTACTTTGTTTAGGAAATCACCCTAGAATAGCTCCATTGAATCAATAGGGATTTAGTGAGTCAACCTCCCCCATAGATCCATTGATCCATATGGATCTACTCTAATTGTGACTTAGTACGTAAACTAAAGTAAGTCACAATTAGAGTAAGCCCATTTGAGTCAATAGAACTTATGGGGCAGTTGACGCACAAAATCCCCATTGATTTAATAGGCCCACTCAAGGGAGATTTACTACACTAAGCAACAGGATTTTGGCCACTGTGTGCTGACAACTTGGGAAAACGACACCAAAACAGTAGGGTTAGACCTTGGGTGCCCACCGGAATGTCAAGTATGTGCATTTCAAAAGTTTGGGGAAAACGAACACAAAAAACTCCACTGATTATTTGGCAATTGAACAGACAGTCTTTGGGTGCACCTTTGAACAGATCTTTTCTCTTTGGTTCTTTGACTGGCCATCTATCAAGACAGCTAGAGTGATATCAAAACAAGGTATCAGAGACATAAGCCCCATTCGGGCATTTTAGAAAGGGTCGATTTGAAAGCTGAATCCCATCTGGCCCCACCTCCACTGTCTTCATAGAGGAAGGGACTCTCTGAAGAGGAAGACTAAAGGTGGAATCTCTCATGAAGGCGAGACTCCTCAACAGTTATAGTTCCGGACTGCAGAGGCTCTGTGCGAAATGAACTGTCTCCTGTTCAGACAGTCCATGTGGAGGTAGCAACAAGGAGAGGGTGTGTGGTTTAAACTTCCCCAGCTCACATAGGATTTCAAGAATGCCTGGAGTTAGTTAGTTAGTTAGTTAGTTAGTTAGTTAGTTAGTTAGTTAGTTAGTTAGTTAGTTAGTTAGTTAGTTAGTTAGTTAGTTAGTTAGTTAGTTAGTTAGTTAGTTAGTTAGTTAGTTAGTTAGTTAGTTATAGCTTTAAGACCCAAGTTGGTTTACAATATTAAAACAAACCATAGTAAAAAATAAATAAATTAAAAATCAGCAACCTATTTGGGAAACCAGAATTAGGGTACTAAGACAAAGCCTGCCTGAAGTGTTTGGCTGTATGTGGAAGGACAGCAAAGAGTGATCCAGACTGGAATTCCCCGAGAGGGACTTCCACAATTTGTAGGTCTGTACACAAAACTATGTCCGTGAGCTTTCTGCTTAGTAGGATTCTTTGAAACAATCTGCTTACCAGTTCTTGACTGTGTCTCCTCTCTCCTCATTCTTTTTTTCTTATAAAAAAATCAGCTTTATTATATTGAGCTTTAAATCTAGGTTTCGCAGGAACTCTCTGCCAGAGATTGGATTTGTGGTATGTTTGCATAATCTGAGTGTTTGTACAAAAATGGACAAAAAGCTTGGTTTTTTGAAACATGGTTCGGTCCCAAATCTACACAGATATACTGTACACTTAACAAGAATCGCTTGTGTTGTGGTAAAAACTAGACCCACCTCCACTCTTTCAGAAATAATATCTGGATTTTGCATCTTGTCCGGGCAGACTGTTTTCTAAACTATCTAGATCACCAGGCTCCAAAATCTTGTCCTTTTGTTCCTCCTGATGAATAGGAAGTATTTGACGTGAAGCTTCACTGGGCAAGATGAATTATACACTCTGGACAGGTGGCTGCTCAAGCAGTCACAGCTCTTGGAAAGCTAAAACACACAACCTACATAAAACCAAGCCGTTGGTTACTATTAAGCTCTGCACTCGCGTGATATCTAAGGAGGTAACAGGACGAGCAGGGATTAAGGATGGCAGCTTCCCATTTCCTGCAGTTTCACAGGGCTTGGAACATTAGTTTTAATTTTAATTAATTAAACATTAGAAAACAATTAAATTGTTGAATTAGCATTATTAATGCGTAAGTTAAAACATTGGTTCGTATGCACTCTCTTCAGAGAATACGATCACTCACAGTCACACTGCCTAGAGGGGAAAGTAAGTGGACTGTAAGTGGATCAGGCAACATTCGCTGGGTCTCCAAAGCCGAAGTTCAAGAGCAATTCAGAGTCAAGCCAGCCCAGTTGGATAAGAACACAAAAAGAGAGCAGAAATGTAGTCAAGATGGCTGAAAGTTGTATACAGCAAGTAGTCAGCAGTAGAGGTCAGAATATCCAGCAGGTTGGTCTGAAGAAAGAAGTTATTCCCCCATAAAATTCCTGCCAATCTGAACTGAATTTTGGAGTGAATGAATGGGGTGGTGTAGCCCCTATATGCGAGCAACAGCCTGCCCCTCTCTGTGTTCTTACGTGTTTGCCTACCACCCTTGTGGGCATGACTTAGTGAATACTCCTTTGTCCCTTATACTTTCTTTGATTTAGACCACTGGTTATTAACCTTGGGTTACTCAGGAGTTTTGGGCTGCAACTCCCAGAAGCCTTCACCATCAGCTGTCCTGACTGGGGTTTCTGGGAGCTGCAGTTCAAAAGCATCCGAGTAACAAAGGTTAAGAACCACTGATTTAGACTTCCTCAGCTCCAGAAAATGCTTTGGGGAGCCATTGGAAAGTCCTTCCAGATTTCTCATCTCCAGCCAAGATTGAAGCAAATTGCTTTTTTTTTCTCCTAGGAGAAGGAAAGCGCGCACAGACCAAGCACAGGAAGACCAAATGACTGCTAACAAATATGCAACTGACTGTGTTATCCTTACAAATTTTCTTTTGGTTTTGGAGATGCAGCTACTTCCACGGCTGATCAGATGCCCAACAAATGTCTTCCCTCAGAGGTGCCAAGTCTTTAAGAAGACTTGTGAAGCTTCACTGGGCAAGTGAATGAACTGTCGCAAAGAAGCCTTTGTGAATACATCTTTAAAAAGACTTAGGCCAGCCTGTTTTGGTTTTCGAGGCAAAATGCAAGACTGTACCTCCATGTTATATATGAAAGTAGGTAGTAATACTACTAGCATTCATCAAAATCACTTTTGACAGGTACGTCACCCCTGTGAGGTGGGACAAAGGGTCAACAATTGGCCCAGGGCCCTCCTCCTGGGTGGGCGGGGGGTAGTATTACTACTGAAGTAAACCACAGTGGCTCTTGAGTCTTACTCCAACAATGGTGACAAACTGTGGTTGAAGTGATAAATTTTGAAGCGTAAGAGCTCATCATGAGAGTCCCTATAGCTAGACCCATAGATGGGTCATGACAGATGGAGGCAGGACTCCCACAACAGTCTGGAGGAGAGGCAAACACTGCCTCTGCCCACAAGCTGCCTCTGGCTTTGATCCCCTAAGGTGAGTCCACTGGGAGAGAACATCTGGCAATGAAACCGGGTTAAAAGAGCGTAGAAAAGATTTTTGTATGTGTGGAGAGAGTTGCCAGAAGTCTTCTGTCAGTGTATTAGTCACATTGGATGGAGGCTTTTGGGAGTAGCCACTTTCAAAAAGTAACTTTCCAAAGGCTGAGGGAAGGTAACTTGTAAAGCTTCAGGGCAGATGATCAAATGATTCTCCCCCCACTCTCATTGTGTTACATAGAAGAGTATTGGGAGGTGGTGAGCGCTCCAGCACTTGGAGAAAATTGGGCCACCATGTCTCGGATGTACTTTGCTTTAGATTCTTGATTCGAGCACGGGCTTGGACTCAATGGCCTTATAGGTTCCTTCCAACTCCATTCTTCTGTTATTCTATGATCCTTAAACTGCTGTCATATTTCACACAGAAATAGTTTGCTTGTCTTTGGAAGATGCACTCCAAGTGTTTGTATGTCATTTAGTAGGTCAGCAGGTGAAATGGCACTGATTGACAACATTGTTGAACGAGTGCTGTATCAGTGCTGTAGTGTTAAACCAGAATAAAAATATAAAATAAAAATACACTTTACAAATGGCAATGCCATTGTAGCAAGTGGAAGGCAGGCAAAAGGAATAGGGTTCAACCCTACACCCCACCCCACCCTGAGCCTCATTAGCGATGACATGTGGACACAATGAACAACATCTCAGATAACCAATATGGACAAACACACAAACGTAAGACAAAATAATGTGAGTGAAAATGCTACCCAGAAGCACAGACCTTGCCAGCCAAACAAAATACAGTGGTGCCCCACATAGCGACGATAATCCGTCCCGGAAAAATCATCACTATGTGGAATCGTCGCTATACGGAACCAAAAAGCCCATAGGAATGCATTAAAACCTGTTTAATGCATTCCTATGGGCTTAAAACTCACCGTTATGTGAAAATCCTCCATCTGGCTGCCATTTTCGCTGCCCGGTAAGTGAGGAATGGGTGCGAAAACACAGCAGGAGGCCACTTTTTTAACCCGGTGGCCATTTTGGAACCGCCGATCAGCTGTTTAAAAAACATCGCTATGCAAAAATCAGTAAGCGAAACAGCTTACTGATCATCGCAAAGTGATGTTTTACCATTAAAAACATTGCAATGCGATCGCTTTTGTGATCACAAAAACTCAATCGCTATGCGGATTCGTCGTTAAACAGGGTGCCCGTTATGCGGGGCACCACTGTATACTGTGTACTCTTATCACACAAAGCTGTGCCCTCACTGTAAAGCAGGGTGGGTCATGTACAGCCCTCCAGATGTTGTTGCCTTCAACTCCCGTCATTCCTCACTATTGGCTGTGCTCTCTGGGGCTTGTAAAAGTTGCAGTCCAGCACATTTGGCCCTCCTCTGGTGTGGAGAATTGCTTTCTATCTGTGGGAGAGGATCAACAGAAGTCACGGTGGTGACCAAAGGCTGGGCATGTTGAGCATGGTACCCGTTATGTAAACAGGAACACACATTGGGGGGCCAATTTGACTTTGGGATAAGTGGAGCTTCAGAATAATTCTGTTTGCCAGGCTTGGTTCCGAGGACTGCCAGGGAGGTGGACAAAGCGGGCGTCTCATCTTTTCCATGTGGCACAGTGTCCTTTGTGCTACTTATTATGGATCACATTTCAAAATGGCACAGACACGCTTCATTGGCAGCTTCTGCTTGGGCACAGTGGTCAGATATCCTCAAATGGAGAAATGAAGCCCTTTTTATGGGGCAGGTTTTGTCAAAATGTAAATAAAAATAAAAAAATATTGATCTCTTTTAAGTGCAAGGTAAAAATAAGATAAAGTTTTAATGATCAATATTTATAAATTAGAACTCCTTTGGGCTGTATGGAAGCAAAGAAGATTACAAGCACTGAGAGCTCTTAAAAGGATATTTTAAAAATCCAACACAGCAAACGACAAAAATAGTTCAAATTGGCTTTTTATGATAAGGCCCGGGATATTATGTGTACAGAAAAGCGATAGATTTTCTGCTATCATTTTCCTCCAGTACAAAAACAGTTTATCTAGCACAGGGGTCTCAAACTCAATTTACCTGGGGGCCGCTGGAGGCAGAGTCTGGGTGAGGCCGGGCCGCATCAGATTTTCCGCCAAGCGGAGCGAGAGCCTGAGGAAGCTACCCAGGAGTTTCCTTAGCCTGTCTGGGGCTCCGAGGAGGAGGAGGAGAAGGAGGGGCGCGCAAGCACTCGTCGCCGGTCATGAACCCCTCCGGCTCCTTCTTCACTACCACCACCACCAGCAGCAGCAGGACGAAGAAGCGGAGAAGGGAGGGAGCGCCAGCAACCGCCTAGCGGGGGGAGGGCACAACATAATTTTTTCTAACAGCCTCACAGAATCGCCTTGTCAAAGGAAAAAAGCCCCCATCAGTACCCATGAAATTAAACAGAACGGGGTGGGGCCCCCACAGGTGCGTGCACGCATGCACACCCACAAGTGCACATACACACACACGGAGGTCCAGCAACCTTTTTCTGAGGGCCCCCCTCAAAAAAAGGCACACTCAGGAAGGCTGGCTGGCAGGCTGCAGTTCCGGATGGAGGGTGCAAGAGGCGCTGTCTTGGGAGACAGACAGCGAGCGAGGCGAGGCTTTTTTCGACTCTTGACAGCAGAGAATGCGTGGGGCAGGCAAGGCGGGGCCACAAACTATCATCCAGTGGGCCGTAAATGGCCCCCGGGCTGCATGTTTGAGACCCCTGATCTAGCATGACTGCTCTGCAGTCCATATTTACCTGTAACTGGTTTGTTGCCTGCCTAATTGTACATTTTGAACAGAACTTAGAAAAGTTATTTCATCAGTTGCTCCCAGAACCCTTCAGCTGGAGCTTGAGATCCAAGTCCTGCTTCTGAAAGAGTGCTTAGTCTCTTGTTCTTGTTTAGTTGTTTAGTCGTGTCCGACTCTTCGTGACCCCATGGATCAGAACACGCCAGGCCCTCCTGTCTTCCACTGCTTCCCATAGTTGTGTCAATTTCATGTTGGTAGCTTCGATGACACTGTCCAACCATCTCGTCCTCGGTCGTCCCCTTCTCCTCTTGCCTTCACACTTTCCCAACATCAGGGTCTTTTCCAGGAAGTCTTCTCTTCTCATGAGATGGCCAAAGTATTGGAGCCTCAGCTTCCGGATCTGTCCTTTCAGTGAGCACTCAGGGTTGATTTCCTTTAGAATGGATAGGTTTGTTCTCTTTGCAGTCCAGGGGACTCTCAAGAGCCTCCTCCAGCACCACAATTCAAAAGCATCCATTCTTCAGCGGCCAGCTTAGTTGCTAGTGTATGGCAAAAGATGGGATGCCTAATTTAGATGGCTTTCAGAGGGAATGAGTTTGAGTCTAAAACTATAAGTAATTTTCTTGTGTGATACCAACAAAATATTTAAAATCGTATCCATCCCTAACAACAGCAGGTATTTTGTAAACCTAAAAGGTTGTAATTGCCTTGTCAAGACTAAGCCATCCCCAAATATTTTGCATTACAACAGGGATCGCTCAGAACAATTACATTTGTTCTGGGAAAACAAATCTCTTCTGGGAAAACAAATCTCTCCTTTGCTTCCTTTGAGTATTGTAGCTCAAAAGAACCAGAAAAGCAAGGGCATCGTTTGTGGTTGCTGATGTCATTGTCTTTACTAATTAAAAAGTCTTCCTGTTTCAACCTCACATGCTTCAGCTACACTACACGTCTCTTGGCTAATGTGTAGGGTTGTTGTTACGGTCTTATCCTAGAATCAATCTGTTATTATTTTTATCCCACCTTTTAGTCAAAAGGTTCCTAGCACAGTTCGCAAGAAGAAAGTGATATATGATGGTTACTGCCTTGTTTTGGTGTATGAGCAATTTCTTCCTGGATGCTTGCATAAAAATTTTCAGTTTCATCTTCTTTGACATGGATAGTCGGTGCATAGACTTGAAGGATGGTGATTTTGATGAGATTTCCCAGAGGTATGATTGATTGTATATAGACCCTCACTGCCTGTGCTACATCTTGTCTCAGTGTTAGAGCCACTCCATTTCTTCTAATTTCCAGAGTAACTGAAATTGCCGGACTGAAACTTTATATTCGTCTCACTGAAAATGTCCCATTCCAGATCATTTTAGTTCAGTAACACCAAGCATGGCAATGTTTAAACATGCCATTTCTTGCTTTACTATTGCCAGTTTCCCTTGATTCACTCTTCTTATGTTCCATAATCCAACTGTATGTGTTGTGTAGTGTTGGACTTTCCTGTAATCTCTGTGCATGCCAGCTACTAGATGTCCTTTCTACTTTAATTTTATAATCTTAGCAGTTGGAAAGGACCCAATGGATCATCAAATCTAGCCCTGCCAAGGAAGCACAGTGGGGAACTGCAGTCCCAATCTCTTGTGTCATTACCAACAGCATTATTCCTTCTTGTCCAGTAGTTGACTGAATGCTTTGTGACCTGGGAGTCTCATCTTCCAGCATTATCTCTTGTTTAATTTTGAACTATTTGATCACAGGGTTTTCGTGGTGAGGAAAGTTCAGCAATGGTTTACCATTGCCTTCCTTATCTGAAGGACGAAAGTTAGCCTGAGTAACACTGCTGTTGTTTGTGAAAGATCACAGACACCATCAGCATTACCTTCAGCTACCACTGTTGCCTACCAGCTGCCCTCCACAAGTTTCTCACAATTGGAACTATCTATTCTCCTCTGCTGATATTGCTGTTACTCCTAAAGATGGTGGATGCATCTTAGTCTGGCGCCTCACTTTTGGTGGCCCTGCTAGGAGTCCAGGTTTGTAATAGAGTCCAGCCTCCTGACAGGATTGCTCTCATCTTCACCGACACACTCAAACCCTCTTACCACGTTAAAGTGTGCATCCAAGAAGGGTTTTTTGTTCAACTGTGGGGTCATTTTGTAACTTTTACTTGCATTGGGTCTCCCTGTCCATTCTCCCTCCTTCATTCCAGTGGTTCCCAACCTTGGGTAACCAAGATGTTCTTGGACTACAGTTCCCAGAAGCCTTTACTACCAGTTGTGCTGGCCGGGGTTTCTGGGAATTGCAGTCCAAGAACTCCTGGATTATCTAAAGCTCAGAACGGCTGCTGTATTCCTTTTTTTCTTGTGTCGTATCTTTTAGATGGTAAGGCCGTGGGCAGGTTTTGGACTATCTTTTTCATCTCTGTTCACGAAAACAAACAGACAGACAATTAAATCTCTGTGCACGGAGTGCGTGAAGTGGCACTTTATCTCCCTAGGGTCCTTTCCGTAAAAAATAATCCCCTTCAACAAGGTCCTTATCTTCTCAAGTCCATCTCAACAGACATTCTCCTAGCAGGCAGCATTTCAACCGAAAAACATTCAGAAGCCTCCCTCTTGCGCACGCCTGTGCACCATCATCAGGCAGCCACAAATTTCCATCAAGAGCTCTTATACGCTTCCCAGCAGTCATATCATTTTCCTATTATCTTTGCAATATTTCTTGCAAGGAAGAAGACAGGCAATAACCATAAGCATGAAAACAAATAACAGAATTATCACAGATCGCCAGTGTCTCTCTCAGGAGTCTGTTACCCAAGGACAGCAGTTTAAAATGCTGCAGTTGTGGCCACAAGGGATTCGCCATCCCTTGTAAAGGATATTGTTTGCAAGAACAAACAATATCCTTCATTGCAAAACCACCACACAACCCAAAATTGCATTTTAATGTGCTGCAGGTTGGATGTTTCTCTCCCTCTAGTGCCATGTAGAAGTGTCATCTGCTCCAGCCTGCTTCAGAGACTACAAATCCCATCATCCCGCACTATTAGCTGTCTTGATGGAAGTTGTCCAATGTCAACTAGGAACTGTTGAGCGATGTTGGTTGGGCCTGACTGGCACAAGCCCCCCGGTACCCAGGAAGAAAAGGCCCTATCCTTATTAGTAGAGATGGATGAGAAATTCATTTCAATTTACTTTTTTGAGAAGAATTTCCCGGGACTGTGTTGTATCTGGAAGAGTCAAAATGCCATCAGTCTGACCTGGGCCAGTTGTATAAAGTCTTAGCTGAAACGAAATGGGGCACAATACAGTGGTGCCTCGCTTAATGAGCGCACCGTTTAACAACGAATCCGCACAGTGATCTGTTTTTTCAGATTGCTAATGCGATCGCATTGCGATGTTTTCAATGGCAAAACATCGCATTGCGATCTTCGCATTGCAATTTTTTTTAAACAGCTGATCAGCAGTTCCAAAATGGCCGCCACAACCATTTTCGCGCCCTGCCCTCGCTTACTGAGGGCGCAAAAATGGCGGCGCTATGGAGGAACTTCGCTGAACAGTGAGTTTGGGGCCCCATAGGAACGCATTAAATGAAGTTTAATGCGTTCCTATGGGGTTTTTTGATCCATTTAGCGATGTTTTTGCATAGCGATGATTAATCCAGAATGGATTAACGTCGCTATGCGGGGCACCACTGTATGTGGTTCTGGTTTGAAGAGAAGGCTATCTGGATGGATTCAGCGATTCTGTGAGCTGGGTGGACAGAAGTGGCCGTGGATGAGTCAAGAATGCTGGAAAAGGAAAACCCAGACTTCTTGTGCACACCTAGGGATTACATGCTTGCAGGCAGAACCGTCAAGAAAAGGGAGCTCTCTCCTTTTCTCTTCCTTTACAGGTTTAGTAATGTCAGGGGTCATATTGGTCATCAAGGGCCAAACTTTATCCTCTGCCTATTTTTGCACTGGACACAGTTGTCTTGGTGACACCCAGAGTTCCTTCCAACTTTGACTTTTTCTGAGGGGAAAAAAATCAGCTGATGCAAAGAAAAGGAATTATTTGGATCAAGATTGCAATGCTTGAGAAGAGGAGGCAGGCTTTTCCTGAGTAAATTAAAATCTTTTCCAGGTTTCTCAAATGTGGATCTTGAAACAAAATAATAATAACACTTCGTCAAAAAGCTATCAAGGAAATCAATACAATGTGTCACCTTGTCTTCCTAATCAGGAAGAGCATTTCTGTCTCTCTGTCAGCTCTCCCCAGAGGCTAATATAGGTGTCCCCAAAGCATTACTCAGGAGGTACAAAGCACCGTTCAACAAAGATGGAACCCATCCACCCCCAGTGGATAAAAGCATCTGGAAATGTAGCAATTGACCTTCTAGAAACTGTAGGAGGCTTTGGTTTAGGCGGCTTTCATGCAGTTATCTCATTAACAACCCAGCCTGAATATCTCAGTAGAAAAGATACAACAAAAACGGAAAGAAATTAGCAATCTTGTCCTTTTGGTAAAAGAAGGTCCTCCTTGTCAGCTAAAGTGGAGAACAGATTCCTTGTCTAAAATCTCTTTGGAGAATTTAAGGGCACTTCAAACTTTTAGCGTGTGGATGACCAGAATCTTGTTAGGGAGATGCAAAGCCCAAGAGAAAATATGCCAGCCGTTCCCCCTCCCTCTCCAGAAAGCAGCCCCTCTGCCAATGCAACTCCTTTGCCATAAATCTCTGCTATGAATTGCCACAAGTTAAGTGTAGGTATCTGTTGTGGCACACCTGTGAACAAGTTCTAATTTTCATTAAAAACTCCTAGGTTTGAGTTGTGGCTTTAAAGGTCAGGTCAGATCCATCTCTGAAGTGACGGGAAGATTAAGGGAAGGGATTGATGACAATTCCCACAAGAGAGCCCTCTGCTTATCAAGAGATACGGTGACCCAAAGTCCCTTTGAACTGTTGGAGGCAGGAGCTGTAAAATGGGTGCAATTCACAGCTGCATTCAGATGGGAACTCAATAATGACTTCATGCAAAAATCAATCTAGAAGATTCTGGTGGAGAATCTTGGAGACTGGCTAAGGGGTGTTATTTAATTGAGAGGGGGAAGGTATAAGAATAGTTGCTCTGTGGGGGCTCAGACGCTTGTCTACATCTGTCTGAAGGCCCTCCTAGAAAATGCCATAGGCTAGCTAGGTTTCTGAATGTTTGTATTCGTGTTCTTTACCTGTATGCATGGAAATTTGTACTTTTTTCATTTACTGGAATTGGCTTGCTCCTTTAAAAGGATTGCTTTTTCTCTTTTATAATTTAGCTTTGCTTTTCCAAATTTTAAATAACATTAAAATTCTCCATCTGTGTTTTCTTGTGTGTGGCTGGGAGCAGGACAGTCCTAAATTCAGGACTTAACCACTGGGACTTTGCTACTGGGTGGGTTCCCAGATACAGTGGTGCCTCACATTATGACGTTAATTCGTTCCAGTGAAATTGCTGTAGAACCAAAATGTCGTATGTGATTATAAAAAGCCCATTGAAACACATTGAAACCCCTTCAATGCATTCCAATCGGTTGGAAACTCACCGTCCAGTGAAGATCCTCCATAGGGCGGCCATTTTCGGTGCCTGTGCAGCGAGGAATCCGTCCCAGAAAACAGCGGGGAGCCATTTTATTTACCCGGCGGCCATTCTGAAACCGCCGATCAGCTGTCTGAAAATCATTTTGCAAAGAATCAGTTCCCGAAGCAGGGAACCAATCATCGCAAAGCGAAACAAGCCCATTCAGATAATCATTGTAATGCGGTTTCATCGTAATGCGGGGCAATCGTAAAGCGGGGCATGACTGTATGGCGCTATTTGGACATCCTTGCAGGGCTGGTGTTGGCTTTGGCCAAAAGGGAGTCCCTAGACTTCTAGGCTAGCAACTGTTAGGTGATTCAGACTTCTAGTGCTTAGACAAGGCTGAATGCCTGTATACTTTTGAAAGAACCCAATGTGAGTATATATATGTGTGCATAAAGGAAGTCTTCTGGTGGCAGCTATCATTTTGTTAAGCTATAACCACCACAACATCACTTTAAAGCAAGTGATGTAAAACTCATTATAGCAAACTTATGGCAAGTTGCAAGTGACATTTGTCCAACCGAGATAGGCTAGCATAATTTTTCCATTAGATTCTGGCCATTATAAAGAAGCTATTCCTAATATGAACATGCTTATTTCCAGCAATATTGGAAGTTACATTCCCCTATACTGAATAGCTAATATTCTTGGATAAATATATGGCTAAAATCCTGTTCTGTACATTTCATTCATTCATTCATTCGTTCGTTCGTTCGTTCGTTCGTTCATTCATTCATTTGTTCGTTCATTAGTTCATTCGTTCAAAATGTTTTTACTCTGCCTTTTTCCTTAAAATGACCCAAGGTGCTATAAGGATAATGGTGTCATCAGGTGTCACTATTTTTTTTAAATAAAACATTTCTGATTCCATCCCCTACCATCTTCTGAGACTCCCATGAAATCCATTTCAATATTGGGAAGCCGTTGGGGGTCATGAGATGGGAGATAGTCTTTAATTGACCCAAATTGCTGCTGCTAGGATAATTTCACCACTGGTGATGATAATAGTTTTATTTTTATTATCACTGATAATCTCGCAGCCTGGCGAATGCTGTTGTTAACAAACTATGATCCAACAAACCAAGTCCAGGTTGGATAAGGGTGGTGGGAAATGGAGTCCAGCAGCATCTGTAGAGCTGCAGGCTCCTGGGCCCTGGAATAGGGATCGATTCCTTTCAAATTCTTGCCTAAATGACATTGCAAGGATGGCATGAAAAGGATCTCTCCCTAGTCTCAGGTTTGGACCTTAAATGTTTAGGTGCTGGAGTTGCGTTGTTGACCTAGTAACCCTAATGCAATCACTTCCTTTCTGAGAAAATGGCTGAGGATGGCCTGGAGCACTAGGGCAGGAGATTGTATGGGAGAAGCTGTCAGACCTTCCACAGCGTTACACTCCTGTATGTGTATAAGACATGCACATTTTTTTCATGTTGAGGACATAACTGAACCCGTATCAAAAAAGAACACTGCGATCCAACCCACTGGCCCTAGCTCGAGTAGACCTATTGAATGGGTTGTTAACTGGTGAGACAATGTCTATGTACATCCCACTGGTTCAATGACTCCCTTGTTGCTCCAATTGACAACTGGATCCAACCCACTAGCTTTTGTCTAGAGATGGGCATGATTCAAACCATGAACTGAAAAAAAAACAATGAAGCAGGCTGGTTCATGCAAGCCATTTTGCCCCTTGCCACTGTCCCCTTCGCCTCCCTACCTGGTCCTTCTGCTACCTCCTCTTCTTCCTCCTCCTCCTCCTCCACCGCTATCTTGAGACAACTGCCCAGGTTCCCTTCCGAGAGCCAAGTCTCCTGTTTCTGCACATGCACATGCAGACCAGCTGAAAGGCATGCACGTGCACAGAGACAGACCTTCCGGGAGCCAGGCCTGCTATCTCTGAAGATGGAGGAGGAGGAGGAGGAGGAGGAAGGGGCAAGACCAGGTGAGGAGGCAACGGGGCAGTGGGAAGGGGATGAGCAGGTGGCACAGTGGGTGGAGGCATTAGGTTGCCCTCCATTCAGGCACAAAAAAAAAAAACCAGTCCATTTTCTGTTCATCACTTTTCCAGTTCTTGCTCATCTCTACTTTTGTCCTGTGCGAACAGCAACTCTCACTTCATCATCATCTCATCAAGTATCTAAGGGCATATTTTTCCTATTCATAACCAGCCACAACAATGACTTACTTTCTCTTCTCTCATTTGTTTCCAGTACCGAAGATGTTCAGAATAGATAATTCTTGCGTGAACTAAATTACATTGACTCTGACAGCTTTATGGCATTTTTAAGATTAGAACTGGCAAAGCCTCCAATCGTTTATGGAAGGAATCCAAGCAAATTGATTCCTGACAACAGGAAGTTAACAAAATAAATGACTTTAGTGGGATATAACTGTGGAAGCATCTCTGCACTGGAGATTGTTTTTGTGGTTCTGACTGCTTTCTTTGTGTGGAAATGCAGAAGATATTCGCAGTACTTTGTCCAGCTTGTTCATTTGCTTCTGACTTCTGAATCTTTCATATCTAAGCAATCGAGAAAAAAAGAGAAAACTGATTCCAGACAAGGAAGATGGAGCTTTTTCCATGAAAACCCAACTGCCAACTCTTTCTGCCAACTAAATGGCATCCAGATGTTAGTTCAACCTCTTCATCTGGTTGTTGTTTTGAAAAAGTGTTGTCATGCTGAAAGGGAAAGAAAAAAGCAGGCCGCCTTCAGAAGAATAAGATGATAACACATTGCACTGCAGTGCTGTGTTTCCGCTTTCTCAACTGCTTTGCCTCCTGACTCTTTAAAAGCAGCAGCAGCACTGAGGTTAAAATGAATCAAAATATAATGCCAAGAAGCAGGTTTTCAGAGAATGCCCATTATTCCTGGGGATAATCACCTGAAAGACATTAATCTCGTAACAGCTAGAACACAACTAAGCGGGGTTGTAGTTTAAGGATGCCTTAAGGACATAAGAGTGATTTTACTGGCTCGGGTAACTTTGAAGCTGCCAAGCTTCCCTCAGAATGAATTGGCACACCTTCATGGACTACTAATACATTTTGCGAAAGACTTTGTTGTTCTTTTAGAAATGCAGACTTTTCAGTAGGAAAAATTAAGCACGGGAAACTTTCCGGAGGAAACTTTCTGCCCCACATCACATGCTGTCACTTAAAGAGGGTTGCCCTGCTCTGCCTAATATTAGTGCCGGATGATCACTCAACAGGAAGAGTGGGTAAAAGGCAACAAAATGGGTAGTTCTTTGCAAAGTTGATTGGTCTCTGCTACCCAATTGCCCCCCCTTTTAAAACAATAATCACTTTAGGAATTTGTGAGGTGAGGAATTAGTGAACTGGGTGAGGAATTTGTTTATTTTAATCTTAATATTAAAATAAATATGTGGTGCCGGAGGAGGCTCTTGAGAGTCCCCTGGATGGCAAAGAGAACAAACCTATCCATTCTGAAGGAAATCTACCCTGAGTGCTCACTGGAAGGACAGATCCTGAAGCTGAGGCTCCAGTACTTTGGCCATCTCATGAGAAGACTCCTTGGAAAAGACCCTGATGTTGGGAAGGTGTGAAGGCAAGAGAAGGGGATGACAGAGGATGAGATGGTTGGACAGTGTCATTGAAGCAACCACCATGAATTTGACCCAACTCCGAGAGGCAGTGGAAGACAGGAAGTCCTGGCGTGCTCTGGTCCATGGGGTCACAAAGAGTCGGACATGACTTAACGACTAAACAACAACAACCACAATCTTAATATGCATTTAGCAAATCTGACTTCCTAGGTTGTATACCAACCCATATTGCTAGAGCACTCTCTGGGCAGTTTACAACATAATTGTATAAGGAACACTTTGCACACACACACCCAGCAAGCTGAGTACTCATTTTACCAACCTCAGAAGGATGGAAGGCTGAATCAACCTTGAGGCAGTTACCTGAACCTGCCAGAATCAAACTCAGGTCAGCAGAAGCTTGACTGCAACACTGCAGTGTAACCCCTGTGCCATGGGGTTCCATAGATATGAAAAGTGCCCAGAAAGTACATGTCCTTGATTAAAGTGAGCATAAACCTGCATTACATCAATGGATAGATGCACACATTGGAGGCCTATACATAAAATGTATCCATTGGGGGGGAGATGTACAGTTCATCATCACATATGTGAACTAAGCCTATTTATCCAAAGCAAGAAAATCCTCATAAGAATCCCGTGCCGACCACTCTTATTTTGAGGGCACACCACATGTACAAGATTAGTACTGATCATCTGTTTGCCTTGTGAACTGGAAAATGTGCCGTCGAGCAGCTCATCATAAGCAGAATGTAGCAGAGGGCAAAGAACAGCAACGCCTTTCATTTTTCCAAATGAGAAATTGAAATTTTTGCAGTGTCACAAATTCCAACTAATCCATTTGTGGAGGACACCAAAGGGGGCCCTTTAAGAGATTGGTCCTAGGCTGTGGAACTGCATGGAGCTGTCCATGGTGCTGAACCATTCATTAATGGTTAAACATGCATCCTACCGGCAGAAAACAGCAAAGACTTGAAACTACTTTTAGTGAAAGTGAAAGAAGAAAATGCCAGAGCAGGCCTGCAGTTGAACATTAAAATGACCAGAATCATAGCTGCTGAAAAACTATACAGCTTTAATGTTGACAATGAAGAAATTAAAAGTTTTGAAAGGTTTTGTTCACCTTGGTTTATCAATCCAAATGGGGATTGCAGCCAAGAAATCAGAAGAAGACTTGGAGGGGCCGCAATGCAGAAACTAGAAGAGATCATCAAGTGTAAGGAGACCAAGATCCTTTGCACTCTTGTGTTTCTGATCACCATGTATGGTCGTGAAAGTTGGACAGTAAAGAAAGAAAATTGATTTGTTTGAAATGTTGTGCTGGGGGAGAGCTTTGTGGATACCTTGGACTGCCAGAAAGCCTAATAAGTGAGTCTTTAGAACAAATCAAGCCAACTATCACTGGAAGAAAAAATGGTGAAACTGAGGCTGTCCTACTTTCGGCACATCATGACAAGACAGGATTCTCTGGAAAAGACAATAATACTGGGAAAGGTGGAAGACAGCAGAAAAGTCCACTTAAAATTAGGGAAAGTTATATTTTTGAACTGCAACATGCTGGTTGAAGGATTCTAAGAACAATAGTGTTTGTGGGGGTTTTTAAGTTTTCTAAACTCTGAATTAGGCTGTATTATTTCCAGACTTTAAAATATTTAAGTATAAAGTATCATCAAATAGCTAAATACTGGCTCTGCCGATAGATGATTAGTTATCTCTGGTTTGACGTTGCATAAATTATTTGTGGCAGGTCTCTGCTTTTACGAATAATGATAAGCTAGCCTGTCTGGAAGAATAAGCCTCAAGTGGTATCTAAGGATAAGAAATGTGGAAATACATTACTTAGTAAGCTTGACAAGCCAGATGAAAAGTGTAGACTATCCGAATACAATGCAAAAGTGTGTGATTTATCAAATAAACACACATTTCCAATTTTCTTCAATAGCAGAATATAGATGTGAACATAAAATTGCTTGTCGAAACTGGAATATCACTCAAAACTCTGACAATGGAAGCAGAGAACCTGTTAAACTAAGTTGCTGGAATTGAACAATGAAAAGCCAAGTCTTGTATTTTGGCTGAACATCAGGGGGAAAAACCTCTTAACTGTTGGAGCAGTATGACAATAGAACCAATTACTTTGAGAAGCGGTGAGTACTCCGACACTGGAGGCATTTGAGAGAAAATTGGTCCACTATCTATCAAATATGCTTTGACTTGGATTCTTGCCTTGAACCTTATAGGCCCTTCCAACTCCATTATTTTATGATTATATGATTCAGTTCGGGATTGTGGGTTTTAAATCAACCCGTGTTTAATTCCCAGCACTCTGTGTTTGTCCTTCAGTCCTACATTCCAGTCAGGACTGAAGAACAAATATTAAGTGCTAACAAACAGGTCAACACCAAGGATACAGAAGGATATCAAAGAACGGCCAAGAATGCAGAAACAGATCAGAAGTCAGGAAGACATTTTGGTTCAAGCAAGAAATCGGCTCCCAATCATCCTGACCAGATATTGCTGCTTCGGAAATATGACTTAATGTCTCAAGGTGGAGCGTGCAAACTTTTTGTATCTACTTAGTGTATTATAAGTGTGTACATAATTTCACCAATAATGGGAGGTTGGTAACATGACAGAGTCCACAATCCTGGATTTTTTTATATTGTTGGTAGCACCACAATATAATATTGTGATGTGCCACCAGAGCTGGTGGTATTTAATTCTTATAGGGATTGTTGAAATGATTTATTCCCTGACCTGGCTATAATGGTGCACTGAAGCAGAATATAGAACAGAGATTTAAGTTTATTCTTAAAACCTTTTGAATGAGGACTGAAGGTCGGTGGTTAAAGGCACTGTACATGTTTTATAACAGATGTGATTGATGGGTAAAAGAAATGGGCATGCCTCAAGATTTGATTAGCCCCCAGACTGGAGGCTACTTAGGAAAGCATGTGGAGAAAGTGGAATGGTTTCCAAGCGGCAGAGGTGTCAGAGAAGGGTGCATTTTATCTTCCTATCTGCCTAATTCATATGCAGAACCTACCATTTAAAAAAGTGAGATTAGACTCCCGTGAAGGAGGAATGAAAATTGCTGAAAGACAATCAATAATATAAGCTTTCCTGGTGACACCATTTTACTGACAGAAAATAGCAATGATTTGAAATAGCTACTAACAAAGGTGAACAAAGAAAGAGCAAAGCACAATGACATATGCATGTTAAGGGCACAAAAATAATGACTACCAAAAAATTTAGATAATTTTGAATGTTGACAGTGAAGAAATTTATTTTATTTTTTATTTATTTATTTATTTTATTTATATCCCGCCTATCTAGTCACTTAAGACCACTCTTAATTGAAATCATTAATGCGTTTTTATACCTTGGATCAATGATCAATGAAAACTGAGACTGCAGCGAAGGAATGAGAGAGGACTGAAGTTTTTTAAGACACTAGGAAAAAAATTCTAAATCGTAAGAATGTGTCACTGGAGATCAAGGTCAAGAAGATCCATCACATGTTGTTCCCAGTTGCCATATACAATGGTGCCCCGCATAGCGATGATAATCCGTTCCGGATAAATTGTCGCTATCCAGAAACATCGCTATACGGAAATAAAAACCCCATAGGAACGCATTAAATTCTGTTTAATGCATTCCTGTGGGGGATAAACTCACCGCTAAGCGGGAATCCTCCATAGGGCCACCATTTTCGCTGCCTTGGTAAGCGAGGAATTGGCGCGAAAACGCTACGGGCGGCCATTTTGATGATCCGGTGGCCATTTTGGAACTGCCGATCAGCTGTTTCTAAAACATCGCAATGCGAAGAGCGGTAAGCAAAACGCTTACCGATCATCGCAATGCAATGTTTTGCTTATTTAGAACATCGCAATGCGATCGCTTTTGCGACCGCAAAATCTGCATCGCTATGGGGCGCCCGTTATGCGAGGCACCACTGTATAAGTAAAAGCTGGACAATGATGGTAAAAAAAACCTGATCCATTTGAAATGGGGTGCTGGAGGAGAGTTTTTATGGTTATCACAGGCTGCCAAAAAGGCAAATAAGCAGGTCTTAGATGGAATTAGTGAGAACCAGGATGGTGAAGTAGGTTGATCACAAATCATATTAGGGTCATCATAAATTGAGAGCAACTTGATGGCCCATAGCAGGAATAGCAAACCAGATCAAGCGTGAATATCCTCTAGAAAACAAAATGACTAATCTGAGGCTATCTTACTTACGGGCATCTGTCTGGCCCATTAGGCTTCACCACAGGCCCTGTCTCTTCCCCGCTCTCTGTAGACAAATTGTTGTGCTCCACCATCTTGTGTCAAAGCATACGGTTATTGTTTGGCTTGCAAGCAGAAGTGCACAGGGACATGGCAATCCCAGTTCCAGAAGAGCGGGAGACCAAATGTCTCATTGTTGTCATACCAAGCTATCCATATATCTTAGATTCACCATAAATATTTGGTCATATTATTTGTTAAATAAACCGATTCCTGCTTTTTTTGAAGGAAACCAAGAGTACCCTTTTTAATTCAAGCTGAATAGACCTACATAGGGTTTGAACACCCTCTCCTGTGATATACTTTTATTTTCCCAAGCAGTCACTTTCCAGTTTTGATTTGAGTGAGTTCATCGTCGTTGTTGTTGTTTAGTCGTTTAGTCATGTCCGACTCTTCGTGACCCCATGGACCAGAGCACACCAGGGATTTAAATGTGCCCTCCTTCCAAAAAGATCAATAGAAAAACTGCCAGTATGAGAGAGACCTCCAGGACCACATACTGTATCCCCCCCCCCTTTTTTTTTTTTTTTTGATCTTAGCAATATAGAAAGAGGGCATCAAAGGCTTCACATGGGTTGGAAGCTCCTTCAGGGATTGGATGCCACATTTAGCTGACTCCAGATGTAGCCTAAGAACACATAATAGCCAAGGTAGTGTCCAGAATGTGAAGCTCACAGCTTCTTACTCTCAGAGACTAGCTGAGGGGAAAACATTTCTCCGGATTGTAGTTGAAGGAAGGGGTGGCCATGTTTTTCTGTCCAATCATTATAGGGAAAAACAAAGTAGAAATAAAAAGTAAAAAAAAAAAAGACAAAAACATGATGGCACCTTAAAGGCTAACTTTTATGTTTTTTTAATCATAAAGGTAAAGCTAAAGGTTCCCCTTGACAATTTTTGTCCAGTCGTGTTCGACTCTAGGGGGCAGAGCTCATCCCCATTTCCAAGCCATAGAGCCAGCGTTTTGTCCGAAGACAATCTTCCGTGGTCACATGGGCAGTGCGACTTAGACACGGAACGCTGTTACCTTCCCACCGAGGTGGTCCCTATTTATCTACTCGCATGCTTTCGAACCGCTAGGTTGGCGGGAGCTGGGACAAGCGACGGGCGCTCACTCTGTCGTGTGGATTCGATCTTACAACTGCTTGGTCTTCTGACCCTGCAGCACAGAAGCTTCTGTGGTTTAGCCCGCAGCGCCACCACGTCATTTTTAATCATGGACACCACATTTTTTCTTTTTTCTTTTTTTTTTACTTTTCATTTCTCTAGATGATTTCTTTTTCCCCAGGAAATCTTGCAGAACATCCCCCTTCCCCACCCCCGTTTGAAGAGCTAAGTTGCACATTCCTGCAGAAAAGGGCACCTTCCTTGCACAGGATTCACCTGAAAGGCGCAGAAGATATGCAAACCTGCACATGATGTTAACCATTCCTGCACCCAATGGCATCTTTCCCGTGCAGGATTCCCCAGAAATGCACAGAATTTGGCAGTTTCCTGCACAGAGCAACAGGGGAAAAACAAGAGAGAGAGAAAAAAAATGAGACTAGGGTAGGATCAAGACACTCCCTTCCAAGATAAACTTTAATTTCCCCAAACACCTACTTGTTTTCACGGGAAGCCGGGAAATGCTGCTAATCCAGGAATGAGTCTTGGTTCACAGTCTTGGCATGGCAAGAATCAGAACGTAGCCAAGAAATTTTGTGAGCACTGACCGCATTGCTCATTCTGAGAGCTCACCATCAAGGGCAGATGCACATCAAAGCAAAAGTCTCCTCTTCTGGCTCTAGCAGCTCCTGATGGTGAGCTGCCAACTTTCTTCCGGCACAACAAGAAGTTCAAGCAAAAAGATGGAGGAAGACCACTGGTGGCAGGAAAGGGTGAGGATGCCGGGCATGGAGACAGGCTCATTTAAGAGCCAAGGCAAACTCTGACTCAGTTCACATTTCTGTTTGAAAAGCGAAGCTGCACTAACACAGGATGGCATCTTCCTTACAAAGGAGAAATTAAAGGAAATATGTGCAAGTCATTTTTAAAACTTTTAAAAATGAAATATACTCCAAGAAAATATGAAGGAGAGAGAGATTCCAGCCCATAATGTTGGAAACAGTGGGGGGGGGGAGGAGGGAAAAAGAAACGGGTATGGATCAGACAGAGAGATGGGGAAAAGAGGATGGCTGAAATCCATTAATAAGTTGCAACTAGAGGAGGCCCATTGAATCAATGGCACTTACATAGGTGCTGACTTACCAAATTCTCACTGGTTGTTGTGACTTACTCAAGAATTTCAACTGATGTCTGTGGATAAGAGGTGCACACACTTCTCGATTTCCAAGCACCACATTTCTGAAACTTCTTCATCTCCACTCAGAATGTGACCGTAATTAGAAAAATAATCAGTGTCTTTTTATGGGATGAAATAACCTCACAATTGATTAACTATGTTGGACTTAAATTTACATGGAGCAGCTCAATTTCTGTGCTCAACTATGTCATTTAGGATAGGAAACTTACTTTCCTGGGTTCTCTTTTTGATCCCTCAGTTTTTTCCAGCCCGAAGATGCAATCTGTAAATGTTGCTGAATTGCTCAAAAACAAACTGATGCGAAAGTCTCCTCCAGTTCAATCACACAATCGTAGAATAATTGAGTTGGAAGGGCCCTATAAGGCCATCAAGTCCAACCCCCTGCTCAAGGACGGGATCCAAATCAAAGCAGTTCTGGCAGATGGTTGTCCAATTGTCTCATGAATGCCTCCACAACTAGAGCACTCAACACCTCCTGAGGTAATTACTTCCATTGCCACATTGGTCTAACAGTTAGGAAGATTTTCCTGATATTCAGCCAAAATCTGGCTTGCTGTAGCTTGAGCCCACTATGACATGTCCTGCACACTGGGCTGATTGAGAACAGATCCCTCCCCTCCTTGATATGACTAAGGTATTTAAGAAGTGCTACCAGATCTCGCCTCAGTCTTCTTTTCTCAAGGCTAAACATGTCCAGTTCTTTCAGCCTTTCCTCATAAGGCTTGGTTTCCAGCCCCCGATCATCCTTGTTGCCCTCCTCTGAACTTGCTCCATTTTGTTGGCATACTTCTTGATGTGCAGTGTCCAGAACTGGACACAGTACTCTAGACATGGCCTAACCAGTGGGACTAATACCTCATGGGATTAGGAGACTATTCTTTTATTAATGCAGCCAAGAACTGTATTTGCCTTTTTTGCAGCCACATCATACTATTGGCTCATTTTCAACTTGTTATCTACATCAGTTCCAAGAATCTTCTCACTCGTAGTATTACCGAGCTAACTATCTCCCATCTTGTAACTGTGTATTTGAGCTACCCCATCCCAGCAGTGAAGAGCTTTGTTAAATTTCATTGTGTTGTTTTCAGCCCAGTGCTCAAGCCTATCAAGATCTTTTTTTTAATTTTGTTTCTATCTTCCAGGGTATTAGCTATTCCACCCAATTTTATGTCATTTGCAAATCTGATAAGTATTCCCTGCATCCAAGTCATTAGTAAAAATGTTGAAGAGCACCAGATCTGGGACTTGTGGTACCCTATATTATTACCTCCTCCCAGTTTAAGAAGCACCCATTGATAAGCAGTTTCTGAGTACGATTCTGTAACCAACTGCATTTCTATCTGACAGTTGTTCTATCCAGTCCAGACCTAGTTAACTCGCTAATCAGAATATCATGGGGCACTTTGTCAAAAGCTTTGCTGTAGTCAAGATATATTACATCTACAGAATTCCCACCATCTACCAGGGAGGTTATCTGATCAAAAAAAATGAGATAAGAATAATCGGGCACAATTTGTTCTTGACAAATCCACTTTAGCTCCTAGTTAGTACTGCATTGTTTTCAAGGTGCTTGCAGAGTGACTGCTTTATAATCTGTTCCAGAATTTTCCCTGGGATTGATGTCAGGCTGACCTGTCTATAGTTCCCAGGTTCCTCCTTTTTGCCCTTTTTGAAGATAGGGATGACATTAGCTCTCATCCAGTCACCTGGTATTTCAGCCATTCTCCATGATTTCAAGAAAATAGTAGACTGTGGTTCTGTGATCTCTTCAGCCAGTTCCTTCAATATCTTTGGATGCAGTTCATCCAGCACAGCTGTTCCATGTTGGTCCTTCTTGCCATATTACTATTACAGATAAGTATCCCCTCAAAAGAAAAGCATTGGTGATCCTAATTCATTAGTAACAGGCTGAAGACACAGGGATACAGGGTCAGAGTTGTAGGATGTAAACATTCAAACCTTAGGCCATGGTGAATTAAAGTGCCCGTCCAGAATTTTCTTACCTCTGATTTTTCCTAGTGCCTTATCCTGAAAATGAATAAATGTGTGGATTTTGGTAAATTCTTATGAAACTGAAGTAAAAGGAAATCCTCACCACACCGTATCTGAAATGTACATCAAATGTTGCATGGGTTGTGTGTTCTTACTTCTTTTGTTTCTCTGGACACAAGGGAAAAAAACCTTCTATTGCCTTCTCCAGCTTCCTTTCTTACAAATAATTCCCAAGAGCTGTGAAAATCTACATGTCCAAACCTCGGCTAAACTGGTTAGCGTCTCCCCTGAGAACCATGAATAGTTTTCTTCTGCCTTTGAGCGCTGTGCCATTTAGCCGATAGACAACCACATCTTTTCCTACCTATGTTTCCAGCTTAAACTTGCATATATCATGGCCCACAGAAACCATGTTTTGGTTGGAGGACAATGCCTGGTCGTAAGAATCATGGCCTTGGAGCTGTTCATGGAGTAGAAGAGACAGAGAGAGCGCAGGTTTAGAACCAAGAAAGGGTGGCAACCCCGTTGCCAGTGGGACCAGGAAATCTACTCCGGGCTGCAATGTGACGTGTAAAATCACTGGAAGGCACTGAACCTATTTGGGGGATTGGATTCAGTACCATGGTTAGCTCTTGTAAAGTTCAAAGTAAAATCCAGCGTGGATTCACCACTGCATTGACATTGGAGTTACTGGCCTTCACTGGCAAGTGGTAGGAGGCTGGGAAGGCAGTAGGCAAAAGAAGCTGGGGGACCCCAAAGCAAGTGAAAGAATCACTGCTGAAGATCTTTTACAGTTATGGGCAGTGGTGTGGTGAATATACTTTGCCCCCTAGAACCCTTGATCTCTGACCCCAAGATGACCATCTTGGAACAGAAGGACTCCCAAAATAGGTTCCAAGGGGAAACAGCTGAACAAGAATTCATCAAGAGAGTCCCCAGTGGCTTGGATAGGGATGTGGGTTTTGTTTTAGTTTTGTCTCAGTACTTGTATCAATCAGCTCATTTATTCAGAGACACTGGCATGACCACCCAACTTTAACTTGTTTCACAGCCATGGCTTGTGCCATTTTCATTGCCTGTGCAATTTGCATTTCTGCTTCTTTGGCAACTTTTGATCACAGCCCCAATCAACCCACAGGGTTCATCTACAGCAGGGGTGAGCCATCTCTGACTGTTCTGCCTCCAGGCTGGCAGCTCAGATGTCAAGGTTTCCCATCTGTTGAGGTCCATTCCTAAGGTCTTCAGATTCCACTTGCAGATATCCTTATATCGCAGCTGTGGTCTCCCTCTGGGGTGATTTCCCTGCACTAATTCTCCATACAGGAGATCCTTTGGAATCTGACCATCAGCCATTCTCACAAAGTGCCCGAGCCAACGTAGACATCGCTGTTTAAATATTGTATACATGCTGAAAATTCCAGCTCGTTCTAGGACTACTCTATTTGGAACTTTGTCCTGCCAGGTGATACCAAAAATGTGTCGGAGACAAGGCATATGGAAGGTGTTCAGCTTCCTCTCCTGCTGTGCACAAAGGGTCCAGGACTCGCTGCAGTACAGGAGTGTGCTCAGGACACAGGCTTTATAGACCTGGATTTTGGTGTATGCCGTCAACTTCTTATTAAGCCATACTCTCTTTGTGAGTCTAGAGAACATGGTAGCTGCTTTGCCAATGCGTTTATCCAGCTTGACATCTAGGGAGAGAGTCTCAGAGATCATTGAGACAAGGTACACAAAGTCATGAACAATCTCCAATTCTTGTGTGGAGATGGTAATAGAGGGAGGTGACTCCACGCCCTGGCCCATGACTTTTGTTTTCTTCAGGCTGATTGTTAATCCAAAATCTTGGCAGGCCTTACTACAACGATTCATGAGTTGTTGGAGGTCTTCAGCAGAGTGGGCAACAACAGCTACATCATCGGCGAAGAGGAAGTCCTGTATGCATTTCAGTTGGACTTTGGTCTTTGCTCTCAATCTAGAGAGATTAAAGAGCTTTCCGTCTGATCTAGTCCAGAGGTAGACACCTTCTGTTGCAGTTCCAAAGGCGTGCTTCAGCATGACAGCAAAAAAGATCCCAAAAAGGGTTGGTGCGAGGACACAGCCCTGTTTCACTCTGCTTCGAATGTCAAAGGGATCTGATGTTGAGCCATCAAAAACTACAGTGCCCTTCATTTCCTCATGAAAGGACCTGAGTATGTTAAGGAGTTGAGGTGGACATCCAATCTTGGGAAGCATTTTAAAAAGGCAACCCCTGCTAACCAGATCAAAGGCCTTTGTGAGATCTAAGGCCGCAAAAAAGTGGGTGTCGTTTAAAGCCAAAACCCCATCCCCTCAGACCATGTGGTCAGTGAGAATAAAGGTCAGCCTAGAAGAAAATACCTCACCAAATAAAATGTCCTCCCAAGCACAGCTCACCTCCTACCTCAGCTTCCTCTTCAGGAAAAGGCAGGTAGCCCCCTAGCCCAATATGATTAAATCATCCTTGTTCTAAACTTGAGTCATTACAGTGGAGCCATACTGAGAGTGTTCGATTTTATTCTTTATTCTACAGAATATCTCAGTAGAAAAGGGCCACATATTAGTTACATGAGAAAAATTAAAAACAGGTAGTCTTGCAATGTCGAGGACATAACTCAAAAGGAAAGAAGGATGTGGAGGGATGAGGAAAATAACAAAACCCAGGCACCAACTTCAGTTACACATAAATCCTAATGGCAATCAGCTGTGACAGATGGAGGGGGAAAGAAAGAAAGAAAGAAAGAAAGAAAGAAAGAAAGAAAGAAAGAAAGAAAGAAAGAAAGAAAGAAAGAAAGAAAGAAAGAAAGAAAGAAAGAAAACTGTAAGGATGATAATTAATTTCCTTCAGTCTGAGGTTGTGATGAGCAAGGTCATGTACATGGAGAGCATACAACCAATCTTTTAGTCTGGCTTTTGTGTAGTCTGGTAAACAAGGGGAAGGAAACGGTGACAGCAAAGCCAAAAGGTAGAAGCCTACTGTACTGAAGAAGATCCAATTAAGGCCAGATCACATTGAGGTATTTATTTATTCATAAAGCTCAGAAATCCCAAAGTGTACTTTCTATGTGATGTCTCTTCATCAGGGTAAGCTATAAAAACTGAGACGATATATAATTATATACTGCTAAAGACAATCTGGCTGGAAGATAAAAGTCTTCCATTTGTGCTTTATAGTCCCTTTGTTGAATTTTGAACACATGGCAAATTATATTGTGAGAAAATTCTTGCTTTGAACCCAAAAAAAAGCAGAAGCAGCTGGAATTCTACTGATCAGTTTCTTGGGAATGAGGAAAGCGAGGGAGGGGTGGATTTCTTTTTCCCTCCTCCACTTTTCTGAAACAGCTGATCCAGAGGATGTCAAATATTTACTAGGTTATTCTATTTGTCTACTATCACCGGTGACTATGGTGTCGGAAACAGTACCCACAAAAGGAGCATGCTTTTCTGCCCCAAGGATCTTATGATCTAGAATTCAAATATAGGGGAGATAAGCGTGGGACGAAAGGAAGGGGGCAGCAAGTGGAAAGATGAGAGAAGTTACATTTTTGGTTACAATTCCCAGAATACCCTGGCGCATTGCTTGTAGCCATGATGGCTGGGGCTTTGAGGTGTTTTAAACTGAGACAGAAACATCTTCATGCATCTAACCCTAGGGGTAAGGGTGTTATCTTTTTTAAACTACATCTCCCAGAATCCTTCCAGTGGGTATTCTAGGATTTGTCGCCCAAAGATGTTTCCATGCTCCAAAGAGCAGTCGTAGGTTGTTTTAAATACAATATAAGGTGTGGCAAATTCTCTGCCAATGATTTCCTTCGATAATTGTACAAATAGGTCCAATGTCGTGGTTTCTGGGATTTCTGAGGGTTATGATCTTAAATAGTCTGAATGGTCTGAAGCTCAACATCAAAAAAACTAAGATCATGGCCACTGGTCCCATCACCTCCTGGCAAATAGAAGGGGAAGATATGGAGGCAGTGACAGATTTTACTTTCTTGGGCTCCATGATCACTGCAGATAGTGACAGCAGCCCCGAAATTAAAAGACGCCTTCTTCTTGGGAGGAAAGCGATGACAAACCTTGACAGCATCTTAAAAAGCAGAGACATCACCTTGCCAACAAAAGTCCGAATAGTCAAAGCTATGGTTTTTCCTGTCGTGATGTATGGAAGTGAGAGCTGGACCATAAAGAAAGCAGACCGCCGAAGAATTGATGCCTTCGAATTGTGGTGCTGGAGGAGGCTCTTGAGAGTCCCCTGGAATGCAAGGAGAACAAACCTATCAATTCTAAAGGAAATCAACCCTGAGTGCTCAATGGAAGGACAGATCCTGAAGCTGAGGCTCCAATACTTTGGCCATCTCATGAGAAGTGAGGACTCCCTGGAAAAGACCTTGATGTTGGGAAAGTGTGAAGGCAGGACGAGAAGGGGACGACAGAGGATGAGATGATTGGACAGTGTCATCGAAGCTACCAACATGAATTTGACACAACTCTGGGAGGCAGTGGAAGATAGGAGGGCCTGGCGTGCTCTGGTCCATGGGGTCATGAAGAGTCGGACACGACTAAACAACTAAACAATAACATGATCTTAAACAAGGAAATTTTCCATATTCCATGTTCTGTCTTTGGTTTCGGGCAGTTGGGTGACAAGGGGTGGTGAAGAAGAAGACTATGCTCAGGCCTGCCCTGTGCCCTCATGGGTTGAATCAGGTGGCCGTGTGCCCCACCTTGCATAGGATATCCTACAAAGGCTAGAGAGGGGTTCCTGTTTGAAAGGCTGACCAGCCAAAGTCTGTTTGGGAAATAAAGAACTGGAAGGAGGGAGGCCGCTGGGCTTTGAGGTGGCACCTCAACAGCATAGTTGCAGCAGGAAAATGAATTAAGAGATGGATCAGGTTTTCTGAATTTGGTTTAGAGTCACATGTAGTCATGTGGGTTTTGAGTCAGTGTCTGCATCTTCTTGGGAAAACCTTAATATGTTTTTAAACTGTGTTGCCTATTGGGTGAGGGGGCTACGTGGGCTTTTAAAATTGTTGCATTTGAGGCTTTGTCCTGCCCCTCCCTACCCACGTGCTTGCTGCCTCTCACAGCCACTGGGCACTGCTGCTGTTGTGTCATTTTTTAAAAAAATAATTTTTGTAAAGCAACTTATTTCTTACAATCTGGCATACCTGTGGTTCAATATGACAGATAAGGGGGAGGGGAATTAAAGAGATTGAATTGCAAGGTTTCCCTGCAGTCCAACACATGCATGCAGGGGGAGAGGAAGAGAGAGAGACCCAGAGCAGGATGCTGGGAGTGGAGAAGGAGAAGGAGCCAGGGAACTGGGAGCTGGGGCTGGGGGAGAAGTAAGATACACCAGTGAGCCGCAAAGAGAGGTTGACCAGATCAACAGCTTCTAGGCTGGCAAAGCTAACCTTTCTCTCTCTGATCAAATTGCAAGATTTCCTTGCAGCCCAAAACCATGATCCTGGCGACAATTCCTTGACAAACCCCACAGATACAATTTACACTGACAGAGGCATTCACACATGCCAAAGCACCAGCGATTTAAAACAAATAACCCTCTTATGGATGAGTAAAATACCACCCTTTCCAACCAAAAAACACACACCCTTCCCTGGCCAAAAAAATAAATCTGTGCTTCCTGCACATCATGTACTTAGAATTTTTAAAATCAATTTCAAACATTCTAAACCCGGTTCAAAACCAGGTGTGTTTGTTTTTCAAAGTGAGCTTCTGTGTCCTTGCAGACTCAGCGGAGAAGCAATCAGATTACTCGATCTCTGTCTTCTCCAATATGGGCAGAAGGTTGTATTTTCGTTCAAACTATATTAATTAATTTCTACACAGTTAGCCTCTCTCTTTTTAAAATGATGATGCATTTCCTCCTTTTTGGCAATTTATCAGCAGTTACCCTAGAAGTCAACTAACACCCACAACAAGACACACTAATCACCCATCTACAGAAAAAGACAAAAGCCTGCCTCACAGCCATAAATACTCCACTCCCAAGCCAACTACACCAGAGCACAGATTGCTGTCCTCTGAAGATGCCGGCCACAGAGACTGGTGAAACGTCAGGAAGAACAACCTTCAGAACACGGCCAAAGAGTCCGAAAAACCCACAACAACCACTCCTGTTGTGCTTTGTATGTGGAATGGAGATGAAGCACTCAGGTATATAAAACGGGCTCATTCCAGACTTGTCAACCGGTGATGGCAGGAACCTAAGTTTCCTTATACAGGGCTAGGTGTACATTCGACTTTGGTCCATTCAGTCTGGAGAGGCCAGGAACTGAAACTGGGACCTTATCCATGAAATGCTTATCTCTGCCGCAGAGTTACCTACGGCTAACTAAGGTTCTGTGTATCTCAGGCTGAAGGGAGCCTTCTTGGAGTTCCCAGAAACCGTCTATTTGCTGAAGGCTGTTTTTTTGGCCATCAATGTGATCCTACTGAGCAATGGCTTACAACAACATACTATGTTCAATTTATTGCTGCTGAACCAAGCCCTTTGGACAGGAATCGAAATCCGTATCTCTCATAAAAAGCTTTCCACTCTGTAAACAACAAAGACGAGTAATATGCTGAACAAACACCAAACAACAACCTGAGTGTTTTTTGCTTTTTTTTTTTTAAGAAGGAAAACTGAATACAGGCAAGAGCAACTTTAAAGGGGCCTTTAGGAAGCAAGGTATCTATTTATGTGCTTCTCTCTCGCTGTTGTTGTGACTACGAACGAAGCTTACGACAGAGTCTTCCTGGCCTGTTATTGCCGAGTAATGGATTTTCTTACCTTGGCAACTTAAGCTGAGATCCAAAGGTGAACTTATCTTTGAGATTGACACTAGCAGAACGTGGGCATATCTTTTTCTTCTGCCCTGCAGTCCTCTGTGGTGCCAAAAACTGGCTCTGGAGGATGTGGCAGGGTTAGCTGTGATAGCAGGCTCCAGGAGGGAGGGAGGGAGGCTTCTCAACACTGGCACCGGTGCTGGGATCCAGCAGCAGAACACCATTGGATGTTGACCTTCATATAATATAAGGGTTATGATGTAGGACCTTTAAACTATGGAGCTGGCTAGGTCTCTCGGTGAGTTAGGCAGAAGCTGGATGCCTGATTTTTCACTGTGTCTCCCAAGGAAAAAGCCAGCCTATGGAGCCATGGTCAAGCTGCCTAATCCCAGGATGCCCCCAGAAGCAGGGAATGGGAAAAACCACTTCTCAGTACTCTTTACCTAGAAACCCCTATAAAGCATTGCCATGAGTTAAAATCATTGACTGGTGTTATATAACAGATACAAGTTTTAACCAGAAACCTAAGTACAGTGGTGCCTCGCTTAACGGCAATAATCCGTTCCAGGAAAATCGCTGTTAAGCAAAAATGTAGTAAAGCGAAAATAAAAAAGCCCATTGAAACGCATTGAAAAACGTTCAATGCGTTCCAATGGGCTAAAAACTCACAGTCCAGCGAAGATCCTCCATAGGAGCGGCCATTTTCCATGTCTGTAGAGCGAGGAATCCGTCCCTAAGCACAGCGGGGAGCCATTTTAAGCACCCGGCGGCCATTTAGAAAACCTGACGCTCAGCTATAAAGATCATCGTAATGTGAAGAATTGGTTCCTGAAGCAGGGAACCGATCATTGCAAAGTGAAATTCCCCCATTTAGATCATCGTTTTGCGATCGCAAAAACAATCGCAAAAACATCATCGTGAAGCGAATTCATTGTAATGCGGGGTAATCGTAAAGTGGGGCACGACTGTATCTGTTAAATATCAATGCAGTATGTATGCTGTTTCTAATATTGCCATTTTTTGTAACTCTAACAATGTGATTTCTGAGATCTGCAATGGCTTACAGTACTGTGTAAAATGACTTGATATTGTTCCCAAAGCCCCAATGACTACAGGGACCACTGAAGTGTGTTTCACCCACAAGCAAGATGTTTCAGTTGCCAGGTCTCTATACTTTGTTAGTTTTTCCAATTCTTTATTTTCCACTCTGGCATCCCCTGGAATTGCAATGTCAATGATCCAGACACTTCTTTGTTCTATTACTACTATGTCTGGTGTCTGTCCGTTTAGATCTAGAAATGCCACACAATCTTGACTTCCTTATTTTTTGACACGTTCTCTACCTGATGTTCCTATGGGTTTTCAGAGGCCAGCAAGTTATATTTTTTGCATAATGACCAGTGCACTAATTTTGCCACGGCATCATGTCTAATTTTGTAATCTGTTTGTGCAATCTTTGGACATTCACAGATGAGGTGTGACACAGTTTCTTTTTCTTGGCAGAGTCTACATTTGCTGTTAGCACTAACTTCTTGGATATTAACTTTCATCACGTTGGTTTGGAGTGCTTGTTCTTGTGCAGCAAAAATCAAGCCTTTGGTTTTTTTTTCTTAAGGGTCCACAGTTTTAGCCATGGCCATGTTGAATTATGATCATGCTTTCCATCAATATTTCTCAGTTGTTGTCCATTTAGTGGTTTATTTTTCCAGCTGTTTAATTTATTTTCAAATTGTTGTTTCTTATATTGAGCATTTGTTTCTGTGGTTTTCAAAATACTCTCCATTTTCGCTGCTTTTAGTAAATTTTCTCTGCTTGTACTGATATAATCATTTAGGCTTCTTTTTTCTTCCTTTACTACCTCCTGTATTTGCAGTAATCCATAGCCTCTTATTTTTCATGATAAATATAATCTGTCCACATCACTTTTTGCCAAGAAGGCCTGGTTCCTGATTCTTTCCTTCTGGACCTCCCTCAGTGTTAGGCCCCTCAGCCACCCAGCCTGGCTGAAATGAGTGACTCTGGAAGAACTAGGTGGGTGGAGGCTCTCTGCCAGATATCAAGGTCCTAAACCGTTTAGAGCTTTATATATCATCATTAAAACTTTGACATTAATGTGGAAGCAGATGGGCAGCCAATGTAAGGTGGCCAGAGTGGGGAAAATATGGTAATACCTCTTCACTCCTGTAAGAAGTCTGGCGACTGTATTCTGCACCATCTGGAGTTTCCATGTCAGTCTCAAAAGTAGCCCCACATAGAGTGCATTAATTTCAAGACTATGAGCACATGGACCAAAGTGGTGAGTGCCCCCAGATCAAGATAGGGACATAGCTGAGCAATCCGCCGAAGGTGGAAATGTGCGGAGTGGACCACTGACGACACCTGAGACTCCATGGTGAGTGTTCGGTCCAGATGTACACCTAATCTGCGGACCTCACTCTTGGTGGTAAGAGTCACACACACACACCCAAAGGAGAGGGAGTTTCCCAGACCACTGATGTCTGGGACAACCCTCTGAAGGACCTCCGTCTTGCCCAGATTCAGCCTCAGTCCATTCACCTGCATCCATTGCTGAACAGCCCCCAGGCAGTGCTCAAGAGATGGAACAGCATCCACTGTTGTTGGAAAACAGGAAATGTAGAGCTGGGCATCATCAGCATACTGATAATACAAAGCCCCACATCCCCTGATGACCCCTCCCAGCAAACTCATATAGATGTTAAACAGCATTGGAGAGATGATCGCGCCCTGCAAAACCCCACAATTGAGGCTCCATGGGGACAAGTAACTCTATCCAATCTGCACTCTCTGGGGATGGTCCTCCAAGAAGGAATGGAGCCAGGCAAAAGCCAGGCCACCAATTCCCAACTCAGAGAGCCTCCCCAGGAGAATACTGTGGTCGACAGTATCAAAGGCAGCTGAGATATCGAGGAGGACCGGCATAGACATTTTGCCCCTGTCCGCCTCCCTCAATAGGTCATCAAACAGGGTCACCAGTGCTGTTTCCGTACCATGGTGTGGCCTCAAGCCTGACTAGAATGGATCCAGAGGATTGGTTTCATTCAGAAGAGCCTGCAACTGATTGGCCACCACCCTCTCAACTACCTTACTAAGGAAAGAAACATTGGGGATGGGCCTATAATTGCCAATACCGTCCACTGCCAAGCTTGATTTCTTCCTAATGGATCTAATGAGTGTCTCCTTGAGGGCGAGGGGAACCTTGCCTTCCTGGAGAGACCTATTAATTGTTACAGTAGACCATTCAGATGTTATAGGCCTGGCTGCTTTGATTAGCCAGGCTAGGCAAGGGTCAAGGGAGGAGGAGGTAGCGCGACGGCGATCAAGCACCCTGTCCACCATGTCTGGCATCTACAGGCTGAAAGTAGTTAAGTCTCATTGGGTAGGACGGAGCGCTGGATGCCTCTGCTCAATCCACTGTTTTCAAATAGAGGGTAAGATCCTGACAAATGGTCTCCACTTTTGATTTTTAAAAGGCTGAAAATTGGTCAGGTGAGATGCTAGCGGGAGGCCAATCGCTATGGCCAACTCTGGATAGATCACAAACTATACAGAAGAGTTCCACCTGCTGATTGGAAGCTTCACTATCCGGACAGTGAAGTATGATCGACTAGCAGTCTTCACTTTAGATTGGTAAAGGTTAGTGACAGCTATTTGATTGTTTTCCATCGGGTTCCACCTCCATATGCATTCTAGCCTTCTCCTATTTTGCTTCATTGATTGCAGCTCCTGGTTGAACCAGGGTGAAGGGCGATCTCTGCACCAGAGAGGGCGTTTAGGTGCGATCGTGTCAACAGCCCTAGTGGCGGTGGCAAGCCAACTATCAACCAGAGCCTCGACAGGAATGCCAGTCAAATTGGCCAGAATCCCTCTCATGGTATCCTGGAATCCTATAGGATCCAGTAACCTTTGAGGGCAGACCATTAAAATAGAGTCTTGCTCCCTGCAGGGAGGAAGAGCCACTGTAAGGCTGCATTTTATCAGACGGTGATCTGACCATGACAAGGGGACAGACACTAGGTCAGCCACCATCAGAACACACTCGCTCTGCTCGGCGGAGAACAGCAGGTCCAGAGTATGGCCACCCACATGGATTGGGCCATTGACATGTTGGGATATGTCCAAGGAGACCATGGTCTCCAAGAACTCAAGAGTCAGACAGGAAATCTCCACCTCCGCATGGATGTTGTAGTCACCAAAGACCAAAAGCCTCAGGAACCCCAACAGTGACACAAAGACAAAGTCCACCAGCAAATGGAAATGGCTGGGTCACAGAGAGCGCAGTAACCCAGCACGATCCCAATATCATCCCTGGCCCCAATTGACACGTGGAGGACCTCTAGACCCAGCGTTGCCACTGCAGAGCACCTAACAACCTCAAGAGTGTTCTTATATACACTGCCTATTTCCCACCCTCGCCCCTCCAGTCTACCCACAGTTGAGTGCCCTTGATGCCTGGCACATCTCTCACCTGCTCCTTTGGAACAAAAATTGGAGCCTGCAGTTTAAATCATGCAACCAATTTGCAGAACAATTGCAATCTCAAACTAGTTGCCTCCAAGCTGTCCCTGCTCACCTCCCCCCACAACATCCAGCGCCACCAAACAGTCATCATTCCCCTAATTTCTTTTTTTTTTGTTGTTTTGTTTTCTTGTACAGCTGCCAGCTATTTGGTAAACAATCATCAGCAGCAGCAGTAACCTTGTCGGGGGGGGGATGACCCTTAATGCACGGAAAATAAGAATCAGATCAGGAGATGCTGTAATTTTAATGGACAAGCAACTATAAATCAAAATCACAGCAAACAAAGCTTCCCTTTTCAAATAAGTACACATGCAAGCCCTCTTTGTCTTCAGTCATTTAATCTCCATGCTCTTGCCTCGCACCCTTTAGAAGGCATGCCATGTTTCCTAGGCTGAGTCCCCAATTTATTAACTAGGCAAAGAGGACCATCCACAAAGTGTGATATTTCAGGTTATGCATAGGCATCTCTCTCAGGCAGAAACAAGAGAATGGGGTGCAGAGTTTGGAAATGTTTCTTTGGGGGTTGGGGTGGGGCTACTGGAAACTTCCAACTGGCCTAACTGCTGTGGCCTTCAGGGAGGTGTAGCCTAGAAAAGCAACATTTTCAGTGCTGTGGTGGGGGGGGAATCTCTGGACCTGCCCTGGTCTCTTATTTATTCATTTAAAACATTTTAACCCACTTTTCTCCTTAACAAGGACCCAAAGTGACTTACATCAATTAAAATGCAGTATTTAAGATTAAATATCTGAAAATATTGAATCTTAAAATACAAAAGATCTCCTGTATGGAGAATTAGTGCAGGAAAATCGCCCCAGAGGGAGACCACAGCTGTCATACAAGGGTATCTGCAAGCGGGATCTGAAGGCCTTAGGAATAGACCTCAACAGATGGGAAACCTTGACATCTGAACGTTTAGCCTGGAGGCAGGCATTGCATCACGGCCTCTCCCAGTTTGAAGAGACCCTTGTCCAGCAGGCTGAGGCAAAGAGGAAGTCACAAAAGCAGCAAAATCAGGGAGCTGTACAGGGGACCGATTGGATTTGTCTTCAGTGTGGAAGGGATTGTCACTCTCGAATTGGCCACACTAGACGCTGTTCCAAGTCCTCCATACAGAGCATGTTACCATAGTCTTTCAAGACTGAAGGGTGCCTAATGTAATGCTAATTTAAGATTAGTAGCAATAAAAGTATCAATGAATACAATATTAAAAATAAACATAAGCAACACCAGAACACATTCAAAGCAGTAAGGGACAACAATGCATTTTTAAAACTCCACTGAGCAGCCATTCATCCAGGGAAAGCTTGCTTGAACAGAAAGGTCTTTGCCTGCTTGCTGAAGGACAGCAAAAATGAAGCCAGTCTGGCCTCCTGCAGGAGGGAGTTCCAGAGTCTGGAAGCAGCAAGAGAGAAGGCCCTTTCCTATGTCCCCATCAGAAGCATCTGTGAAGGTGATGGGACCAAGAGGAGGCCTCTCTTGATGATCTTAAGAGGCTCACATAGGGAGATGTGATCCTTGAGATAGCTTGGGCCCAAGCCATTACAGTGGTGCCTCACATTACGACGTTAATTCGTTCCAGCGAAATTGTTGTAGAACGAAAATGTCGTAATGCGAAATTTAAAAAACCATATCCATTAAAACCTGATTAATGCATTTCTATGGGCTTGAAACTCACCGTCCAGCGAAGATCCTCCATAGCGCGGCCATTTTCGCTGCCCATGCAGCGAGGAATCCGTCCCAGAAAAGAGCGGGGAGCCATTCTTTTTACCCGGTGGACATTTTGAAACCGCCGATCAGCTGGCCGAAAATCATTTTGCGAGAATCGGTTCCCGATGCAGGGAACCAATCATCACAAAGCGAAATTCCCCCATTGAAACCATTGTAAAGCGATCGCTTTTGCAATCGCGAAAAGTTTGTCGTGATGCGATTTTGTTGTTAAACGGGGCACTCGTCTTGCGAGGCACCACTGTATTTGTATATTATTTGTATTGCATCCTGAATTTATGCCATCGTTTTAAATGTTCCTTTATGGTTTTCCACTGTTTTAAAATTCCCAGACAAAAGCTTTATTTCAAAAAGAAATGCATGATTCCAGGTTTGCTCTGAGTTCCAAACAGCTGCTATTTTGGGAACAAATAAAAACATGTATTCATTTCATTTCCCCCATTGATGACCTTGAAAAAAGAGTTCTTTAAAAGAAGAGCATGTTGGGACTGTCGTACCTTTTAAGCATTCCTCGTTGCTGAACTGATTCATAATAAGGTGACAGTGAACCCGTTACAAAGGCCTGCTGTCCTTGTCGCTCAAAGTCTTTATTCAGCCACTTCTCAAGGCTACACCCACACAAAGTGCCAGATACACAAGTGCGTAATCAGATGCCAGACAAAAAACAAAACAAAACAAAATAAGCCAGACATGGTGTCAAACAATTGGAATAGTTTGCAAATGCTGCATCCGGCCAGAAAAAAAAAATCCATGCAGGGTAGTTTTGCTTAGAAAGTGATTCAACGTTTGCCCAAAGGTCTGCACAGAAGGTGGAAGGATATTTTTCATTTTTGGGGGCCACCACTCAAAAGCTCCTGACTTCTCTGCATGCCAATCAAACAGATTTGAATGTTAGGAACTTGGAAAAGATTCTTTTTAAACCTTTTAGTTCATGATAGAGATGAGGAACCGCTTGGGCTATTGCATTCACTGGACCCTTTTTGCCATGTTGGCTGGCGTTCATGGGACCAGCAGACTGGAAGATGATGCAGACCATATCTCCAGCAAATGGCTGCAATTCTGTGTTTGAATGTGTAGCCTGTTCACAAATCATTTGGGCTAGAAAGTTTGTTACAAATCAGGTTGGGAACCCTTCCCTTGAGCTCTGCGGGCTGAGACGGCTAGGATTTGAAATCCAAAAGAGCAGGCGGGTGGGCTTCGAAGTTTTCAAATCCCTGCTTTCAAACATCCCCCCCTCACTCCCATGTTTCAGGCATCAGTGAAAGATATTCCCACTTGCACCAGTTTTGAAGGGAGAGTGATGTCTTTAATTTTTGGCGGTGGCTGGCTTGCATCGCTTCTGTTCTGTTGAGCAGACATTTGCCATTCGTGATTTTTGGAATCTGTAATGTATCAATTTAGATATTTGTAACCTGTGATTTTATATCTCTGCGAATTGTGGTTTTCAGGGTGGTTACATTCTGAGTTTTAGCCTCAAAAAGGCTAAAGGAGGCTAAATAGGAGGAAGTTCTAATACAATGAGATAGTGCCACTAATACCGTGTTTTCCCCAAAATAAGACAGGGTCTTATATTAATTTTTGCTCCAAAAAACGCATTAGGGCTTATTTTCAGGGGATGTTTTATTTTATAGCCATGCCAACTTCTTCTGGTTGTTGCAAAAGGGTGAAGGGCGGGGTTTCACTGAACTGGAGCTTATTTTTGGGGTAGGGCTTATATTATGAGCATCCTGAAAAATCATACTAGGGCTTATTTTCAGGTTAGGGCTTATTTTCGGGGAAACAGGGTAAAGATGACAACAATGATGTATTCACTCACATTACCATTTCAAAGTCTATGTTTTTCCACTTTTAAGTCATGGTATTTCCTTATTCACTCACATACACACAATATAAATAGGAGTGTATATGAGCCGACTAAGTGCTGGATATCTCAGTGGTTGCAGAACCAGAGGCTGGGGGCTTGATTCCCCACTGTCCCTCGCTGACAGGGGTGGGACTTGATAATCCATAAGAAGTACATTATCTCTGTGCATGCAGTGAAAATCCTTTTCTATGTATGCCACTGTACGTGGTCCGGAGAGACGGCAAAACCTGAATGTCTGCCATAACGTAGAAGATAATAATACATAATACAGAATGTCACCCATTTTTAGGGGAGGTAACCATTAATCATTCTGGAATTTCATAATTGCCTGGTCCTTTGAGATTTTGTAATTTGATATTTCCCTTGCCGATTGCTACTGATCAGACCAAAGATTTCTATTTCAAAGTATAATGAGGGTGCAGGTTTCATTGCTTATGCTTTATGTATCACATGTGAGTAATCTGGCAACGGTGACATTTTATCCACCCCCGTGTACTAGCAGCTACCGAATGAATGAGTGACTTACCTAAAACACCCCAGGCACTCTGTTTCTTCCAAAGGTGAGACACCTGATTCGAAAAACTACGAAAGACAGTCATCTCAGGGTAGCCCAGCAGGCTGGACAGTGAATAATGGTGTGCTGTAGGTATAAAGTTTCATGAAAGTTTAGACAAATCTGCTGAAAACCAAGTAGGCGGGGGGGGGGAGGCAGGGAGATTCTATCTTGTCTGAATTAAAATACAGTGGTGCCTCGCTTAACGAACGCCCCGTTTAATGACGAATCTGCAGAGCGATTTGTTTTTTTGCGATCGCAAAAGCGATCGCATTGCGATGTTCCCAATGGCAAAAAATCGCTTTGCGATGATCGGTAAGCTGTTTCGCTTACCGATTTTTGCATAGTGAAAATCGGTAAAAACAGGTGATCGGTGGTTCCAAAATGGCTGCCAGAAAAAAAATGGCCACCCACTGTGTTTTCGCGCCCATTCCTCCCTTACTGGGCAGCGAAAATGGTGGCCGTATGGAGAATTTTCGCATAACGGTGAGTTTTTTGCCCATAAGAACACATTAAACGTGTTTTAATGCATTCCTATGGGCTTTTTAGTTCCCCATAGCGACGAATCCGGACAGCGACGATTTTTCCGGGATGGATTATCATCACTATGCGGGGCATCACTGTAGGTCAAACAGATTCTGGTTGATTTAAATTGAAGTGGGCAGCTTTGGTGGTCCTGAAGGTTATGCCCCCAGCACCAATGGAAAGTGGTTATCAGGCCTTCAAATATATTTTTTAAAAGTTCAGAAAATAAAAATCAAGAATGTTGAGATGTCCACTTCTAATGCTGATGAAGGGGGTCATGAGATGGTGGTGGTGGAAGAGTCCCCTCGACATATCTGATATGTTAACACGAAGCCTCAAAGGGACATCAAAACATTTGAAAGAGTGTTTGTTTTTCCCACATTAAAAAAAGTGTTGTCTCTGGGGATCATGGGAACTTTTTGAGGATTTGAGAGGCACAAACCGGCCCTTGGAGCCCACTGTTTAAGGCCCAGGCAGTCAGGCCATGTCAACATGAAGGGAAATTGAGGTATGCCTGTAGCAAACGCACTGAAGCCTCTATTATCTCAGGCCTCCAGGAGGTGCTCACTCTTCTTCCTTAGTTGCTGCCACCAGGTATTGCTGTTTCAATACCAATTATTCACTGAGACATGTGTTTCTTTGAAACTTAAACTTGTTTATTTGATCAGTAATATGTAATAGGTAATAGGTAAATCACAAGTTGCTAATCAAGCTCTCTCACTCACTGAACTCACTGTTACACAGAACCCTACTCTCACTGACTTCCTGGCTCACCGCCTCACAGACTCACAAACTCACAAAACTGACTCTCATACTCCATACACCCCCCTTTATATACAAGCCCTTCCCCCTTTAGCACCACCTTCCGTTCACTCATTGGCTCCTTTTCCACTGCTCAGCTGTGACGGACAGGTGAGGGCAGGGCTGAACGCTACAATGCCAAGCCAGTCGCAACTCAGACACAACAGGGTCTTGCTGAATAGCCATCAGCACCATGGATAGCTCCTGCTACATTCCACCTGCTGACCTATAGAAAAGGACTCAGTGGTTTAGGTCTCTGGTTGCAGAACAAGAGGTTGGGAGTTGGATTCTCCGTTGTGCCTGCTTGGCAAGGGTGGACTCCATGATCCATAGCATCTCTTCCAGTTCTGCAGTGCTAAGATTATAATATTTTGTCTGAACAAAGAATTGGAGCTGTCAGGTACCTTAAGAACGTTGCCTGTAATTTACTGGTCTTGTTCTCTGCTGGCTGCTGAAGGACTGGTAATTAAGCATTGTTGACATGTGTCTTTTCATTTGTTAAAAAATTTGAAACATTAATAAAAATGGCCCATCTCTTTCCCAGTGATCCCTTTAAAACATGTTCTTTAAGAAGTGACAAGGAAATATTTGCTGAGATTTAATTCTTTGTGGCATAACTTAATGCCCAGGCAAAGCTTATGATGCAATTCAATTCCACGATCAGTTGTGGTTGGTTCCTGCCACGGCTGATTGTGCAATGCACTGGTGAAAATATTTTGTGGGTAGCACGTCCGCTTTGGCACTATCGTAGCCACTGCAACTATAACGTACAGTCTCATCTGCATGGCTGCACAACTGGAGTCTGGCTACTACTTGTTGGACTTTTTTAAAAGGTTACAAGCTTAGCAGCAACGTACCCTCTAATTTGCAGCCCCGCTAGGCAGGGCTCGGCCTCGCACGCGTGCAACTTCCCCCCTGCATGCGCACGCGACTCCACCACCTGCACGCAGGGTTCTGTCACAACAGGAACCCAAGGAGTTAAATGTGATCACGGGGCAGAGGAGGAAGAGAGCACCACGGAGGGAGGTGGAGTCGCATGTGCCCGCATGCACGCCCAGCTTAGAGGGAATTTTGGTTACCAGTGATTACACTGTTTTGTAAAAGGAATCCCATAATGCCTTTGTTAGCTTCCAATAGTGGCAAGTCACAGGCAAGAGTGTAGCATGTAACCTCCAGCTCTGATCATGAACAAAGAGTGGAAACATCTGCTTTTCAGGCAGAAATCCAATGCCTGGCATCTTTGGACAGAGCTTGAAAACGCCCAGACCTGCTGCCCTGGGCAGTTGCTACTGGTCAATCTAAAAAGTATCAAAATGGTTGAATCAGGAGAAGGGAAAGAGGCATCTTTCTCTATTCTTTTACAACGAGGACCTGTGGAAGACTGCTCATGGCTTCCTAGATACTGCATTTATTTTTTTACTTTGCAAGCTCTGTTCTCCACTTATTTAAATGCCAAGCAGGTGACTGTTCAAGGTATGCTCAGCAAGCATTTCAAAAGAGGGCCCTCATCCGAGATAGCCACAGGGGCTGCCTCCACTGCCTGCAGGGAGTCTTAATGTGCATCCATGTGTCATTTATTAACATGCATTAAGATGTAAGAGGCATCCACTGAAAGAGCAGAACTTTGAAAGATGACAGTGTCACCAAAACACCGTTGCCTTCTGCAGATTTTAAAGTACCAGCGGAAGGCAACAAAGAGGGTGGTCCTTGAGCAGGCACAGGGACCGCCTTGTAAGAGCTATTCCAGTATTTTATGTATTTGTTCTTATAAACAAACAATATTAAAAGGGGAGAAACAATAAATCATTACACCATTTAAAAATTAATTAAGCAGAACTGATATTAAAACCAGTAAATAAAGTGAGTTCTAAAACCACATTTGAAAAGATAAGGAAAAGAAACACAAGTACAGTAACTTCGTTTTTAAAAACCCCTCTGAGGCAGCCAGTCACTCAGGGAAAGCCTACCTGGAGAGAAAGGTCTTCAGCTGGTTGCAGAAGGACAGCAAAGAGGGGATCAGCCTGGCCTCCAGCTGAGCTGGAACAGGACACAATGGGCTGGGTTTTTTCACCTAAATATTGTTTAATCCTCTGTAAATATTAGGTCATCCCACTAGCCTGCTTTTTATGTAGGGGTGGTAACTGAAGATGAGCACCTTGATGAGCAGCAGCGGCGGCAGCAGTGGTGCTACAGAAGCAGGTAGTCCCCTCCGCTGGGCATGAGTCCAAAAATTTTCCTAAGTGATGCCTGCTATTTTAGATATAAGAGAGGATACATGCTTGGTTGATGTGTTGCTGTAGCGCTATGTCACTTATGCAACTAAACAACAACGAAAGGGAAGTTAAGGCCCATAGAATGACAACCATGACAAAAGGCGGGGAAAGGGATAGGGGAGGGACATCAATAGTTGAAATGGGGAGAAATTGGAGTAATTAGAAGTGGTGTCTGGATTCTTCTCAGGAGAGAAGAAACTTCTCCCGTAAGAGTGGTAGAATTGTTCAAGTGAAAGATAAAACAGATCATGTCAAAGATAAGAGTTTTTTAAACATGACTCTGGAGAGCACTCCAGATTCCCCAGTTGCACCCTGTGAGAGTGATTGAAGCCCATGCTATCAGGACATCCACTTACTAGGAAATACAGTGGTGCCCCGCATAGCGACGATAATCCATGCAGCAAAAATTGCTGCAAAGCAATTTCGTCACTATGCGAAAATAAAAAGCCCATAGGAATGCATTAAAACACATTTAATGTGTTCCTATGGGCAAAAAACTCACCTTTAAGCGAAAATCCTCCATACGGCCGCCATTTTCGCTGCCCGGTAAGCGAGGAATTGGCGCAAAAACACAGCGGGTGGCCATTTTTTTTACCTGGTGGCCATTTTGGAACCGCTGATCAGCTGTTGGAAAATCATCGCTATGCGATAATCAGTAAGCGAAATAGCGAACCGATCATCGCAAAGCGATTTTTTCCCATTTAAATCATCGCAATGCAATCGCTTTTGCGAACGCGAAATCTTCATCGTTATGCAGATTCGTCATTAAACGGGGCGCCCGTTAAGTGAGGCACCACTGTAATCCAAAGGAAGCCCAATGGGACTGCCTTCCATGGATAGGATTGTGCTCAAAGTCTGCAAAGCACCACAAATGAATCTACCCAACTGTGCACACCCACTGGTTTCATAGCCTTAGCTTCCCTAGGACACTAGAGTCAGAGAAATGCAGAATCGCCGTATGCCCCAAGGATCATCAAGTCTAAGCCAAACACATGGCTTGAAATGAAAAACACCCACCCACACAAACCCCAAGTAATCCTTCACCCAGCTCAGAAAACAAACAACCTTACTCCAACAGATACAGACTCACTGGTTTTCTCTCTTCCACCAATCCCAAACACCCTTGTTTCTTTTCCCTGTTTACTTACTCCTGGGCATGGGCGAAAGGCAGCTTTACAAAGGAATCATTCATCCTTTCCCTCATTTTCTGATACAGAGCCTTGAAAAGTTCCTTTCTGGAGTACAGCTTCCACCCCCCCCCCCAAATAAGCATTCCAAAACATTCAAAAAAATAACTTTTCCAAGTTGAAATTGTTCTATTTGCCTTTTTCTTTCACTGCCACTCCCAAAGCACTGAGCATTTTCAGAAATGTCAAAATTAAACACATGCTAGCAAAGCTGTGCATTCCAGTCTCATGATGGGCAGCCAGCCTTCCCCCCCTCCCTCCGCCCCACTAAACAAACAGGAGCTGCAAGTAAATGTCAGCATCTCGTAACAGATTCAGAAAAGAAATGGCAATGGAAAAAATGGAGATCAGATGGCCAAATCTGACAGATTTCCACAGGGTCTGCTGGTGGCAAAACCTGGCCCAGAATGTTTGGTATTAATATTAACTAGGGCAAAGTCGAGAGACATCTGTTCTGTTTACATTACAAAAGCAAACTGTCAAAAATGTCACCTTCTGACCGTACACAGCTATTGGGACAGAGATTCCTTTCTGAATTTTCCAATTCAGTACTCAAACTTAAAAAAAAATGCTTTGCAAGGGTGTGTGTAATGCAGTGGAACGCACACAAAACTGCATCTGGAGAGAGTGGGCAACGTGTAACCCTCCAGATGTTGCTGGATCCCAGGTATCATCAGCCCTAACCAGCAGACCCAGCAGTGATGAGTGTTGAGAGTTACACACCTGCAGCATCTGGAGAGCTACAAGTTGCTAATCCTCGTATGAACAGAAAGTACATTTTAACAACAGGAGAGCTGAAATCCTGTTTGTGCAAATATGTTGTATAAGGCTGATGTCATCATCAGCCATGGTGATGGGGAGGGATTATTTTAAAAATTCCAATTCCCCCAAAAGTCCCCAGGGATGGCTAAGCCATTGAGACCATGGGAATTGGGGGAAATCTTTAAATTTCCTAGAATTGCCACCATGGGATAGGGGATGGTCTTTAATTTCTGAAAATCACCATCACCAGTACAATGGCTACAATTTTTGAAATTTAAAAACTTGTCCCATCTCACAGACTTACTTAAATACCTTTATTGGCATAATACACACATTCAAACATACAAAAGTGCAAAAAGCAGCTTGTGGAAATGACTCCTAAAAGACTAAGACTTCAGGTTGGATTCACGAGCTGAGTTAGTTTTGATTATGTCCAACAGAAATTTACCAAGAGCATTCAGAGAATTCTCATCTGTCCGCTGTAGAATAGAACTAAGATAGGCTTTATCGGTGAGCCAGGGCTTTCGTTGTGGTAGAGAGGCAAAAAATTTATCCCTCGTGGCCAAGTGGAATGGGCAATGGAAAAGGATGTGAGGTAACGTCTCTACAACATTCAGCACGCAAGGACAAAATCTGTTGTTGAAAGGAATATTGTTAAATCGGCCCGTTAGCACCGCCGAAGGGATTGAATTACAGCGGGCCAAAGAAATCGCCCTTCTAATTTCGGGGTTGTGCAGTATGGAGATGTAAATCGGTGGCCTACCTACTACCAAGGGGAGTTTCCAGAACAGAGGTGAACAAGATCTGGTAGCGGCTCTTAATAAGTCTTGTGAGTTAATGTCAGCCAACCTTTGTTTGACAGTTCGTAGGGCAGACTGGAACGGAAGAAACCCAAGGGTGTCCGGGTCTAGCCCATCTCACAGACCGCAACAGCTTCCCCAAGACTCAGGGATTCCATGACAGCGTTAGGATCTTTTAGGGGGACTTGGAATTTTTTATTTACAAAAAAAATCACAGCAGCTGATGACATCATCAACCTTATGAGGCATAACATATGGAACAGGATTCCAACTGTTATATGTGTCTGGCATTGTATCTACAGAACTGAACTTTGTTTCTCCTTCCTATTTTTCTTGTTCTTTGTTTCTTTGGAGAAGGGGGAAAATATTTTGTGGCACGACAGATCATGGAGGAGAAGCTGTCTGAAGAACAGAAGCAATTTAAGAATTGGTTGCTCTGAAAAATTTACTGATTAAGAAAGGGTGAGGGAACAACAAATACTTCATCCGGAAATGTCCCCAAGAGTTTGCCATTCAAGAGTTCCTATCCCTGAGAAATGCAAATTTACTCACTATGGAGTCACACCAGGTAATTCAGGTTTCCCTGGGTCTGTTTGCATTAACTGGCCACACAAGAGGGAACTTGCATCCAATTGATGCAAATGGATTTGCTATGGAAAAAAAAAACTGGAAGCCCCAGGGGTGGGGAG